>NC_143034.1:67161370-67183870 GCF_057628025.1 Oncorhynchus mykiss | reverse complement strand
AGAGAGGCAGTGGGGAAGGGAGACAGAGAGAGGCAGTGGGTAAGGGAGACAGAGAGAGAGGCAGTGGGGAAGGGAGACAGAGAGAGGCAGTGGGGAAGGGAGACAGAGAGAGGCAGTGGGGTAGGGAGACAGAGAGAGGCAGTGGGGAAGGGAGACAGAGAGAGGCAGTGGGGAAGGGAGACAGAGAGAGAGAGTGAGGCAGTGGGGAAGGGAGACAGAGAGAGAGAGAGAGGCAGTGGGGAAGGGAGACAGAGAGCGAGGTAGTGAGGAAGGGAGAGAGAGGGAGAGCGAGCGAGGCAGTGGGGAAGGGAGAGAGAGAGAGGCAGTGGGGAAGGGAGAGAGAGGGAGAGCGAGGCAGTGGGGAAGGGAGACAGAGAGAGGCAGTGGGGAAGGGACAGAGAGAGAGGCAGTGGGGAAGGGAGAGAGAGAGAGGCAGTGGGGAAGGGAGAGAGAGGGAGGCAGTGGGTAAGGGAGACAGAGAGAGGCAGTGGGGGAGAGAGAGAGAGGCAGTGGGGAAGGGAGAGAGAGGGAGGCAGTGGGGAAGGGAGAGAGAGGGAGGCAGTGGGGAAGGGAGAGAGAGAGAGGCAGTGGGGGAGAGAGAGAGAGAGGCAGTGGGGAAGGGAGAGAGAGAGAGGCAGTGGGGAAGGGAGAGAGAGAGAGGCAGTGGGGAAAGGAGAGAGAGGGAGGCAGTGGGGAAGGGAGAGAGAGGGAGGCAGTGGGGAAGGGAGAGAGAGGGAGGCAGTGGGGAAGGGAGAGAGAGGGAGGCAGTGGGGAAGGGAGAGAGAGAGAGAGGCAGTGGGGAAGGGAGAGAGAGAGAGGCAGTGGGGAAGGGAGACAGAGAGAGGCAGTGGGGAAGGGAGAGAGAGAGAGGCAGTGGGGGAGAGAGAGAGAGAGGCAGTGGGGAAGGGAGAGAGAGAGAGGCAGTGGGGAAGGGAGAGAGAGAGAGGCAGTGCGGAAGGGAGAGAGAGAGAGGCAGTGGGGAAGGGAGAGAGAGAGAGGCAGTGGGGGAGAGAGAGAGAGAGGCAGTGGGGAAGGGAGAGAGAGAGAGGCAGTGGGGAAGGGAGAGAGAGAGAGGCAGTGGGGAAAGGAGAGAGAGGGAGGCAGTGGGGAAGGGAGAGAGAGGGAGGCAGTGGGGAAGGGAGAGAGAGGGAGGCAGTGGGGAAGGGAGAGAGAGGGAGGCAGTGGGGAAGGGAGAGAGAGAGAGAGGCAGTGGGGAAGGGAGAGAGAGAGAGGCAGTGGGGAAGGGAGACAGAGAGAGGCAGTGGGGAAGGGAGAGAGAGAGAGGCAGTGGGGGAGAGAGAGAGAGAGGCAGTGGGGAAGGGAGAGAGAGAGAGGCAGTGGGGAAGGGAGAGAGAGAGAGGCAGTGCGGAAGGGAGAGAGAGAGAGGCAGTGGGGAAGGGAGACAGAGAGAGGCAGTGGGGAAGGGAGAGAGAGAGAGGCAGTGGGGGAGAGAGAGAGAGGCAGTGGGGAAGGGAGAGAGAGGGAGAGCGAGGCAGTGGGGAAGGGAGACCGAGAGAGGCAGTGGGGAAGGGAGAGAGAGAGAGAGGCAGTGGGGAAGGGAGACATAGAGAGGCAGTGGGAAAGGGAGACAGAGAGAGGCAGTGGGGAAGGGAGACAGAGAGAGGCAGTGGGGAAGGGAGAGAGAGAGAGGCAGTGGGGAAGGGAGAGAGAGAGAGGCAGTGGGTAAGGGAGACAGAGAGAGAGGCAGTGGGGAAGGGAGACAGAGAGAGGCAGTGGGGAAGGGAGACAGAGAGAGGCAGTGGGGTAGGGAGACAGAGAGAGGCAGTGGGGAAGGGAGACAGAGAGAGAGAGTGAGGCAGTGGGGAAGGGAGACAGAGAGAGAGAGAGAGGCAGTGGGGAAGGGAGACAGAGAGCGAGGTAGTGAGGAAGGGAGAGAGAGAGGGAGAGCGAGCGAGGCAGTGGGGAAGGGAGAGAGAGAGAGGCAGTGGGGAAGGGAGAGAGAGGGAGAGCGAGGCAGTGGGGAAGGGAGACAGAGAGAGGCAGTGGGGAAGGGACAGAGAGAGAGGCAGTGGGGAAGGGAGAGAGAGAGAGGCAGTGGGGAAGGGAGAGAGAGGGAGGCAGTGGGTAAGGGAGACAGAGAGAGGCAGTGGGGGAGAGAGAGAGAGGCAGTGGGGAAGGGAGAGAGAGGGAGAGCGAGGCAGTGGGGAAGGGAGACAGAGAGAGGCAGTGGGGAAGGGAGAGAGAGAGAGAGGCAGTGGGGAAGGGAGACAGAGAGAGGCAGTGGGGAAGGGAGACAGAGAGAGAGGCAGTGGGGAAGGGAGACAGAGAGAGGCAGTGGGGAAGGGAGACAGAGGAAGAGAGAGAGCGAGCTAGTGAGGAAGGGAGACAGAGAGTGAGCGAGGCAGTGGGGGATGGAGACAGAGGAAGAGGAAGAGAGAGGCAGTGGGGAAGGGAGACAGAGGAAGAGAGAGGCAGTGGGGAAGGGAGACAGATGAAGAGAGAGAGAGAGCTAGTGAGGAAGGGAGACAGAGAGAGAGCGAGGCAGTGGGGAAGGGAGACAGAGGAAGAGAGAGAGCGAGCTAGTGAGGAAGGGAGACAGAGAGCGAGCGAGGCAGTGGGGAAGGGAGACAGAGGAAGAGAGAGAGAGGCAGTGGGGAAGGGAGACAGAGGAAGAGAGAGAGAGGCAGTGGGGAAGGGAGACAGATTAAGAGAGAGAGTGAGAAAGGGAGACAGAGGGAGAGCGAGGCAGTGGGGGATGGAGACAGAGGAAGAGGAAGAGAGAGGCAGTGGGGAAGGGAGACAGAGGAAGAGAGAGGCAGTGGGGAAGGGAGACAGATGAAGAGAGAGAGAGAGCTAGTGAGGAAGGGAGACAGAGAGAGAGCGAGGCAGTGGGGAAGGGAGACAGAGGAAGAGAGAGAGCGAGCTAGTGAGGAAGGGAGACAGAGAGCGAGCGAGGCAGTGGGGAAGGGAGACAGAGGAAGAGAGAGAGAGGCAGTGGGGAAGGGAGACAGAGGAAGAGAGAGAGAGGCAGTGGGGAAGGGAGACAGATTAAGAGAGAGAGTGAGAAAGGGAGACAGAGGGAGAGTGAGGCAGTGGGGAATGGAGACAGAGGAAGAGAGAGAGAGAGGCAGTGGGAAAGGGAGACAGATGAAGAGAGAGAGTGAGGAAGGGAGACAGAGAGAGAACGAGGCAGTGAGGAAGGGAGACAGAGAGAGGCAGTGGGGAAGGGAGACAGAGAGAGGCAGTGGGGTAGGGAGACAGAGAGAGGCAGTGGGGAAGGGAGACAGAGAGAGAGTGAGGCAGTGGGGAAGGGAGACAGAGAGAGAGAGAGAGGCAGTGGGGAAGGGAGGCAGAGAGCGAGGTAGTGAGGAAGGGAGAGAGAGGGAGAGCGAGCGAGGCAGTGGGGAAGGGAGACAGAGAGAGGCAGTGGGGAAGGGAGAGAGAGAGGCAGTGGGGAAGGGAGAGAGAGGGAGAGCGAGGCAGTGGGGAAGGGAGACAGAGAGAGGCAGTGGGGAAGGGACAGAGAGAGAGGCAGTGGGGAAGGGAGAGAGAGGGAGGCAGTGGGGAAGGGAGACAGAGAGAGGCAGTGGGGAAGGGAGACAGAGAGAGAGGTAGTGCGGAAGGGAGACAGAGAGAGAGAGAGAGGTAGTGGGGAAGGGAGACAGAGAGAGAGAGAGAGAGAGAGGCAGTGGGGAAGGGAGACAGAGAGAGAGAGAGAGAGGCAGTGGGGAAGGGAGACAGAGAGAAAGAGCGAGGTAGAGACAGAGACAGAGAGAGAGAGCGAGGCAGTGGGGGATGGAGACAGAGGAAGAGAGAGAGAGAGAGGTAGTGGGGAAGGGAGACAGAGAGAGAGAGAGAGGCAGTGGGGAAGGGAGACAGAGAGAAAGAGCGAGGTAGTGAGGAAGGGAGACAGAGAGAGAGTGAGGCAGTGGGGGATGGAGACAGAGGAATAGAGAGAGAGAGGCAGTGGGGAATGGAGAGAGAGGGAGAGCGAGCGAGGCAGTGGGGAAGGGAGACAGAGGAAGAGAGAGAGAGAGAGGCAGTGGGGAAGGGAGACAGAGGAAGAGAGAGAGCGAGCTAGTGAGGAAGGGAGACAGAGAGAGAGCTAGGCAGTGGGGAAGGGAGACAGAGGAAGAGAGCGAGAGAGGCAGTGGGGAAGGGAGACAGAGGAAGAGAGAGAGCGAGCTAGTGAGGAAGGGAGACAGAGAGTGAGCGAGGCAGTGGGGGATGGAGACAGAGGAAGAGAGAGAGAGAGGCAGTGGGGAAGGGAGACAGAGGAAGAGAGAGAGAGGCAGTGGGGAAGGGAGACAGATGAAGAGAGAGAGTGAGGAAGGGAGACAGAGAGAGAGCGAGGCAGTGGGGAATGGAGACAGAGGAAGAGAGAGAGAGAGGCAGTGGGGAAGGGAGACAGATGAAGAGAGAGAGTGAGGAAGGGAGACAGAGAGAGAGCGAGGCAGTGGGGAATGGAGACAGAGGAAGAGGAAGAGAGAGGCAGTGGGGAAGGGAGACAGAGGAAGAGAGAGAGCGAGCTAGTGAGGAAGGGAGACAGAGAGTGAGCGAGGCAGTGGGGGATGGAGACAGAGGAAGAGAGAGAGAGAGGCAGTGGGGAAGGGAGACAGAGGAAGAGAGAGAGAGGCAGTGGGGAAGGGAGACAGATGAAGAGAGAGAGTGAGGAAGGGAGACAGAGAGAGAGCGAGGCAGTGGGGAATGGAGACAGAGGAAGAGAGAGAGAGAGGCAGTGGGGAAGGGAGACAGATGAAGAGAGAGAGTGAGGAAGGGAGACAGAGAGAGAGCGAGGCAGTGGGGAATGGAGACAGAGGAAGAGGAAGAGAGAGGCAGTGGGGAAGGGAGACAGAGGAAGAGAGATGCAGTGGGGAAGGGAGACAGATGAAGAGAGAGAGAGAGCTAGTGAGGAAGGGAGACAGAGAGAGAGCGAGGCAGTGGGGAAGGGAGACAGAGGAAGAGAGAGAGCGAGCTAGTGAGGAAGGGAGACAGAGAGCGAGCGAGGCAGTGGGGAAGGGAGACAGAGGAAGAGAGAGAGAGAGGCAGTGGGGAAGGGAGACAGAGGAAGAGAGAGAGAGGCAGTGGGGAAGGGAGACAGATGAAGAGAGAGAGTGAGGAAGGGAGACAGAGAGAGAGCGAGGCAGTGGGGAATGGAGACAGAGGAAGAGAGAGAGAGAGGCAGTGGGGAAGGGAGACAGATGAAGAGAGAGAGTGAGGAAGGGAGACAGAGAGAGAGCGAGGCAGTGGGGAATGGAGACAGAGGAAGAGAGAGAGAGAGGCAGTGGGGAAGGGAGACAGAGGAAGAGAGAGAGAGAGCATCCCAGCTGCTGTGTTAGCTACAGTACATTACTACAGTACATTACTACAGTACATTACTACAGTATACACTGCAGTACATTACTACAGTACATTACTACAGTACATTACAATTCCATACATTACTACAGTACATTACTACAGTACATTACTACAGTATACACTACAGTACATTACTACAGTACATTACTACAGTACATTACTACAGTATATACTACAGTACATTACTACAGTACATTACTACAGTACATTACAATTCCATACATTACTACAGTACATTACTACAGTACATTACTACAGTATACACTACAGTACATTACTACAGTACATTACTACAGTATACACTACAGTACATTACTACAGTACATTACTACAGTATACACTACAGTACATTACTACAGTACATTACTACAGTACATTACAATTCCATACATTACTACAGTACATTACTACAGTACATTACTACAGTACATTACTACAGTACATTACAATTCCATACATTACTAAAGTACATTACTACAGTATACACTACAGTACATTACTACAGTACATTACTACAGTATACACTACAGTACATTACTACAGTACATTACTACAGTACATTACAATTCCATACATTACTACAGTACATTACAATTCCATACATTACTACAGTACATTACTACAGTACATTACTACAGTACATTACTACAGTATACACTACAGTACATTACTACAGTACATTACTACAGTATACACTACAGTACATTACTACAGTACATTACTACAGTACATTACAATTCCATACATTACTACAGTACATTACTACAGTACATTACTACAGTACATTACTACAGTACATTACAATTCCATACATTACTACAGTACATTACAATTCCATACATTACTACAGTACATTACTACAGTACATTACTACAGTACATTACCACAGTACATTACTACAGTACATTACTACAGTACATTACTACAGTACATTACCACAGTACATTACTACAGTACATTACCACAGTATACACTACAGACTACTGATGTCACTGTTCACTGTCTGGACTCTGCTGCAGCTCCTGGCTGTTTACACCAAAGATATCTATGGTTTAACAGTATATATATATATATATATAAATACAGTGTAAAAACTGAGTGTACAGGACATTAAGAACACCTGCTCTTTCACTGACATACTGACCAGGTGAATCCAGGTGAAAGATATGATGTCTTATTGATGTCACTTGTTAAATCCACTTCAATCAGTGTAGATGAAGGGGAGGAGACAGGTTAAAGAAGGATTGTTAAGCCTTAAGACAACTGAGACATGGATTGTGTCTGTGTGCCATTCAGCAGGTGAATGGGCAAGACAAAAGATTGAAGTGCCTTTGAATGGGGTATGATAGTAGGTACCAGGCGCACCAGTGTCAAAAACTGCAGTGTTGCTGGGTTTTTCCACACAGTTTCCTGTGTGTATCAAGAATGGTCCACCACCCAAAGGACATCCAGCCAACTTGATACAACTGTGGGAAGCATTGGAGTCAACATGGGCCAGCATTCCTGTGGAACGCTTTCAACACCTTGAAGAGTCCATGTCCTGATGAATTAAGGCTGTTCTGAGAGCAAAATGAGCTGCATCTCAATATTAGGAAGGTGTTCTTAATGTTTTTTACAGTCAGTGTATATAATGGACTATCCAGGTATGACTAAACTGTTATCCTGATGTAACACGGTGGCCTAGCCTAACCATGGCCTAGACTAACCGTGGCCTAGCCTAACCGTGACCTAGCCTAACCGTGGCCTAGCCTAACCGTGACCTAGCCTAACCGTGGCCTAGCCTAACCGTGACCCAGCCTAACCGTGGCCTAGCCTAACCGTGGCCTAGCCTAACCGTGACCTAGCCTAACCGTGACCTAGCCTAACCGTGGCCTAGCCTAACCGTGGCCTAGGCTAACCGTGGCCTAGCCTAACCGTGACCTAGCCTAACCGTGGCCTAGCCTAACCGTGACCTAGCCTAACCGTGGCCTAGCCTAACCGTGACCTAGCCTAACCGTGGCCTAGCCTAACCGTGGCCTAGCCTAACCGTGACCTAGCCTAACCGTGGCCTGGCCTAACCGTGGCCTAGCCTAACCGTGGCCTAGCCTAACCGTGACCTAGCCTAACCGTGGCCTGGCCTAACCGTGGCCTGGCCTAACCGTGGCCTGGCCTAACCGTGGCCTGGCCTAACCGTGGCCTAGCCTAACCGTGGCCTAGCCTAACCGTGACCTAGCCTAACCGTGGCCTGGCCTAACCGTGGCCTGGCCTAACCGTGGCCTGGCCTAACCGTGGCCTGGCCTAACCGTGGCCTAGCCTAACCGTGGCCTAGCCTAACCGTGACCTAGCCTAACCGTGACCTGGCCTAACCGTGGCCTGGCCTAACCGTGGCCTAGCCTAACCGTGGCCTAGCCTAACCGTGACCTAGCCTAACCGTGGCCTGGCCTAACCGTGGCCTAGCCTAACCGTGGCCTAGCGTAACCGTGGCCTAACCTAACCGTGACCTAGCCTAACCGTGGCCTGGCCTAACCGTGACCTAGCCCAACCGTGGCCTAGCCTAACCGTGGCCTAGCCTAACCGTGACCTAGCCTAACCGTGGCCTAGCCTAACCGTGACCTAGCCTAACCGTGACCTAGCCTAACCGTGACCTAGCCTAACCGTGGCCTAGCCTAACCGTGACCTAGCCTAACCGTGACCTAGCCTAACCGTGGCCTAGCCTAACCGTGACCTAGCCTAACCGTGACCTAGCCTAACCGTGGCCTGGCCTAACCGTGACCTAGCCTAACCGTGGCCTAGCCTAACCGTGACCTAGCCTAACCGTGGCCTGGCCTAACCGTGGCCTAGCCTAACCGTGGCCTAGCCTAACCGTGGCCTAGCCTAACCGTGGCCTAGCCTAACCGTGACCTAGCTTAACCGTGGCCTAGCCTAACCGTGGCCTAGCCTAACCGTGACCTAGCCTAACCGTGACCTAGCCTAACCGTGGCCTGGCCTAACCGTGACCTAGCCTAACCGTGGCCTGGCCTAACCGTGACCTAGCCTAACCGTGGCCTGGCCTAACCGTGACCTAGCCTAACCGTGACCTAGCCTAACCGTGGCCTAGCCTAACCGTGGTCTAGCTCATCTTAATCTGCTGCATTTCAAATGTAGGATCAACCCTGTCGGTGTTACCAAGGAATCTGTGTCTGGGCAGGTGCATAAGGAAGACACCTTCTAATGTTCACGTCTAGGCTAGTATCAAAAACACTTTCTATTTGCTGTGATTTGAGGTTGAAAATGCCCTCCAATGGCCCCAACTCTCACACAACAGCAAGAACACACCATGTCAGAGAAGAGGCTCAGGCAGATCTTAAAACTCAAATTTTCTACAGTATTTAAGTAAAAAGTACAGATGAAGAATCTTAATTTGATCACAGTGTTGCAGGATAATGCAATGCAGGAAATGTAGAACTTGTAGTGGTATTTGAGGTTTAAAATGGCTTCTGAAGTTTGTAATTTCCACTTTGAAATTTCCGATTTGATTTTCCCTTATGAAAAATGTGTCAACCCCAACAAAAATATCCATTAATTATAAACCATGTATTAATTCACGTTTCCTGGGGCAGCAGGATAATTTTCCTGCTGTAGCAAACTGGCTCAAATTAAGATCCTACATCGGTACAAGTACAGGCCTACACAGTATATCAAAAGAGTCAATAAAGCCTCACAGGAAGAGTTTGTTTGCTGTAAAGACTGGTATTCCTCAGTCGTCGGTGTACATATAGCATTCTAGCCAGGTGACACAAAGCAAACGTGAGCCGGGGATGTAGTCCTTTTGAAGACAGTCAAAGAACGTTGGCAGCAATGCTTGTTACACTTCCCCTATGTTGAAACAAGGTCTTTCTTACTGTGTGTGCTGGAGTGCATCGACCTGTGTGTGTGTGTGTGTGTGTGTGTGTGTGTGTGTGTGGACATGTGCATGAATGCGTGTGTGTGTGTATGCGCTCAATTTTGTGTGTGTCTCTGTCAAATATTTGCCTGCGGTCTTGGGGCTCAGGGTTCTGCTAGAAGGAAAACAAAGAGTTCACAGCCCAGGTGATAAAAGACAGGAAGAGTGGAGAGAATAGAGAGATGGAGTGAGAGAATGAGGGAATGAAAGAAAGACAGAGAGAGATGAGATGAAAGAGGGAGAGAGGGAGCTGAAGAAGGCGGGCCAGGTTGAAGCAGGTTGGATGGAGGGGACAGAGAGGACACAGTCCCGAACCTCTCTCCCCTCTCCAGTGATAAATGTGTGTGATGAACGACTCTAGCCTCTACACGCAGTATTAATTAGCTGTATGAACTCCTGTGAACCCTCAGCACAGGGATCCTCCAGCCTTTCAACTCCTCAATCACACACACACACACACACACACACACACACACACACACACACACACATAGTTACACACACACACACACACACACACACACACACACACACACACACATAGTTACACATACACACACACACACATAGTTACACACACACATACACCCATACCCACATAGTTACATACACACACACACACACACACACACATATAGTTACACACACACACCCACACACACACACCCACATAGTTACACACACACACACACCCACATGGTTACACATACACACACACACACACACACACACACACACACACACACACACACACATAGTTACACATACACACACACACACACACACACACACACACACACACACACACATATAGTTACACACACACACCCACACACACACTCCCACATAGTTACACATACACACACACACACACATAGTTACACACACACATACACCCATACCCACATAGTTACATACACACACACACACACACACACACACACACACACATAGTTACACACACACACACATAGTTACACACACACACATACACCCACATAGTTACACACACACGCGCGCGCACACCCACCCACCCACCCACCCACACACACACATAGTTACACACATACATGCGTACACTCGCACAGCGACAGACACTCTGACACACACACACACGCACAGTCACACACAAATTAAATTGTATTGGTTGCACACACACTTACCCACACTCACTGTCTTTCCCCCACCATGCACACACGTGTACCCTCTTGGAAAGAATAGAGACAGATGGGTATAGCCCCTTTCTGAGAGAGAGAGAGAGGGGGGGGCACACACGCGGTTCCCAAATTTAAGAACTTCTGGCTTGCGTTCTTATTGGATTTCCCTGGAAGTGTTTGTGGGGGTGGACAAAGTGTGTTTATGTCTGCCTGTCTGTGTGTGTGCATGCATGTGTGTAAGCTCAACCATTATATGTTCTCTCACACTTCTCTTACTCTTTCCTCTACAGGTGATGAAGGAGACAACTTCTATGTGATTGACCAAGGAGAAGTGGATGTAAGTTTCCCATTGGCTTATTCATTCCTCCCCTCTCCACTCCCCTACATACTCCCCAGGTCATTCTCAGTCACCTTACCTGGTCAAATAAGGGTTAATAAAGCAGTGTTAACCAAACCTCTCTACGAGTACCTCCAGTTCTCATTGGAAAGAGAGAGACAAGAAAATCATCCCTCTTTTTTAAGAAGGAAAAATCATCATACCTTCCTACCTCTACCCCACACATACCTTCCTACCTCTACCCCACACATACCTTCCTACCTCTACCCCACACATACCTTCCTACCTCTACCTCACACATACCTTCCTTCTTACCTCTACCTCACACAGACCTTCCTACCCCTACCTCACACATACCTTCCTCTACCTCACACCTACCTCTACCTCACACAGATCTACCTACCCATACCTCACACAGATCTACCTATCTCTACCTCACACATACATACCTACCCATACCTCACACAGACCTACCTACCTCTACCTCACACAGACCTACCTACTTCTACCGTACACAGACCTACCTACCTTTACCTAACACAGACCTACCTACCTCTACCACTCACAGTACTACCTACCTCTACCTCACACAGACCTACCTACCTCTACCGTACACATACCTACCTACCTCTACCTAACACAGACCTACCTATCTCTACCTCACACAGTCCTACCTACCTCACACACACCTACCTACCTCTACCTCACACCTACCTCTACCTCAACATACATACCTACCCATACCTCACACAGACCTACCTACCTCTACCTCACACAGACCTACCTACCTCTACCTCACACAGTCCTACCTACCTCTACCTCACACAGTCCTACCTACCTCTACCTCACATGCTGTCCTACCTCTACCTCACACCTACCTCTACCTCACACATACCTACCTACCCATACCTAACACAGACCTACCTACCTCTACCTCACACAGTCCTACCTACCTCTACCTAACACAGACCTACCTACCTCTACCTCACATGCCGTCCTACCTCTACCTCACACCTACCTCTACCTCACACATACCTACCTACCCATACCTCACACAGACCTACCTACCTCTACCTCACACAGACCTACCTACCTCTACCTCACACAGTCCTACCTACCTTTACCTCACAAAGACTTCATCATCACAATAGGACACCCTCATTCATGCAGATCACCAAAGCTAAAAACATACTTCACATTGGTCAACTGTACTGCTGTTTGTGTTAAATGATGATGAGCACTGGCCTGGGGTCTTTTCTGACTTCATTGACTTGCGGTCTGGTCACGCTAGTGTGGGGCCCAGACACGCTCTGAACGCCACACAATGACAACAGTCAGAACACCTTTTTGTTTTAGGAACCCGAAGCGACAGAGAGATAGAGTTAAGTGGAGAGATAAAAAAGATAAAAAACAGATGGAAAATCAAACAGGAAACAACCTTATCGGTTTAGGATAAAGGGAGAGGGAGGGAGAGGAGACGTAAGGTAACCAGAGAGGACTGGGTCCAGGTGGGTGAGCTCCGCTGAGCGAGAGAGAGGAGAGAGGGATAAGGTGTGAATGAGAGGGAGAGAGAAAGAGAAGGGGTGGTGGAGAGGGTTGGAGCGATGGTGCCCTGATACAGCAGGTCTACCTACTGGTCCGGGTGGGCGAGCTCCACCGAGCGTATCAGAGAGCCCAGTTAGACCCAGACAGAGATGGATGGATGAGAGGAGAGACAGGGATAAGGGAGTGGAGGAGAGGGATAAGGGAGTGGAGGAGAGGGAGAGAGAGGGATAAGGGGTAAGGGAGAGAGAGGGATAAGGGAGTGGAGGTGAGGGAGAGAGATAAGGGAGTGGAGGAGAGAGAGAGGGATAAGGGGTAAGGGAGAGAGAGAGAGGGATAAGGGAGTGGAGGAGAGGGAGAGTGAGAGGGATAAGGGGGTGGAGGAGAGAGAGAGAGAGAGATAGGGATAAGGGAGTGGAGGAGAGGAGAGGGATAAGGGGTGAAGGAGAGGGAGAGAGAGTGATAAGGGAGTGGAGGAGAGGAGAGGGAGAGAGAGAGAGAAGGGATAGGGTAGAGAGAGAGAGGGGGATAAGGGAGTGGAGGAGAGGGAGAGAGAGAGAGAAGGGGTGGGGTAGAGAGAGAGAGGGGGATAAGGGAGTGGAGGAGAGGGAGAGAGAGAGAGAAGGGGTGGGGTAGAGAGAGAGAGGGGGATAAGGGAGTGGAGGGGAGGAGAGGGAGAGAGAGAGAGAAGAGATAGGGTAGAGAGAGAGAGAGAGAGAGGGATAAGGGAGTGGAGGAGAGGGAGAGAGAGAGAGAAGGGGTGGGGTAGAGAGAGAGAGGGGGATAAGGGGGATAAGGGAGTGAAGGAGAGGGAGAGAGAGAGAAGGGGTGGGGTAGAGTGAGTGCCCTGATACAGCAGGTCTACCTACCACTGGGACAACATTAAAGGGAATGGGAAAGATCAACAGTGGCACAGTTGATTTATTTTTTAATTTGGGTTTGATGTTGAAGGATGAAGACTCATCTTGACATTAGACTACTTTTGTGTTCTCAAAGCGTCTGACAACCTTTAGATGTTGGAGTGAACTGGAATGGTGACGGCAGCCATGGCTGTGGAGAAAGGTTATGTTCATTAGTGCACATCGTAGCAAAACATTCTAAAAGGTTCTGCAACGGAAAATGAAAAAGAGCATTGTACAAATCCAGGTATAGTCCCTCGGCGGCAGGTAGCCTGGCGGGTAGGAGAGTTGGGTCAGTAACCGAAAGGGGACAAAGTCGTTCTGCCCCTGAGCAAGGCAGTTAACCCACTGTTCCCGTGCACCGATGTTGATTAAGGCAGTCCCACTGCACCTCTCTGATTCAGAGGGGTTGGGTTAAATGCGGAAGACACATTTCAGTTGAATGTGTTCAGTTGTACAACTGACTTGTTCCAGTCTGTTTTTTTTCTTCATTTGGTGCCTAATGAAGACAACCCAGTTGTTCCTGTAGATGGTTAAACACTGGTTGTTTACCCAAGCCTCCCACAACTCCCTCTGCTATCTACCGTGTAAATCCCTGAGGGTTCTGTTTTAAAGACCTGATAAAGGGATAGTGACTCAATGGAGGCATTCTAGTGGAAGTACATTCCTCTGTTTATCTTTTCCCCTCTTTTGTTTCATTCTGTCTCTCTTATTTACTTGTTCTTACACCATTTTAAAGTAGTTCCTGTGTGATATGGTCACTTCATTTTCATAAATAATGTCTTGTTCTTTTCTTCTACCGTATTATTACATAAGTCATTGTGTGTGTGGAGCAGTTGTTCCCATATACACACACACACACACACACACACACACACACACACACACACACACACACACACACACACACACACACACACAATGTACCTCCAACATTGCTCCCTGACAGAATCTAAATGTCTCCCACCACACCCAATCACCTCCCTCCCTTCCTCCCTCCCTCCACAGTAGAGTGAGGAGAGATGGATATGTGAGCTACATAACCCTCTCCTCTCTCTCCTCGTCCCCCTGTAGTAAGCAGCAGTATCAGTCCTCTATCATATCATAGCTGTGCTCCCAGAGGTGGCTGGCTGGGGATCAGCATCACATTCTGGCTGCCACCAGAGAATCTGGAACATCCACTCCCCAGGCCAAGCCCTGTCAGCCTGCACCCATCCCAGCCAAGCCCTGTCAGCCTGCACCCATCCCAGCCAAGCCCTTTCAGCCTGCACCCATCCGAGCCAAGACCTCAGAGATGTGGCTCAGTGCTGAGGCTCTCTGTTTCTCTCTTTATACTCCACTATTTCTCTATTCGTCTCTCTCTCTCCCTCTCTCTACCTCTCTCTTTCTCTCTCTCCCCTCTCTCTCCCTCTCTCTCTCTCTCCCTCTCTCCACCTCTCTCTCTCCTTCTCCCTCTCCACCTCCCTCTCTCTCTTTCCTTTCTCTCTCTCCTCTCTCTCTCTCCCTCCCTCTTCACCTCTCTCTCTCCACCTCTCTCTCTCTCCCTCTCCACCTCTCTCTCTCCCCTCCCTCTCTTTCTCTCTCTCTGTCTCCACCTCTCTCTCTCTCCACCTCTCTCTCTCCCTCTCACTCTACCTCTTTCTATATTTCCCTCTCTCTATCTATCTCTCTCTATCCCGCCATCTCTCTTTCTTGCTCTCCCTCCCTCTCCTCCTTTCTCCAACTCCCCCTCTCTCTCCACATCTATCTATCTATCTATCTATCTATCTATCTCTCTCCCCTCTCTCTCTCCCCTCTCTCTCTCCCCTCCCTCTCTCTCTCTCCCCTCTCTCTCCCCTCCCTCTCTCTCTACCTCCCTCCCTCTCTCTCCACCTCCCTCCCTCTCTCTCCACCTCTCTCTCTCTCCACCTCTCTCTCTCTCTCCCACTGTCGATCTATCTATCTATCTCTCGCTCTCTATCTATCTCTCTTTCTCGCTCCCCTCCAACTTAAAACAGAGCGCTCTGCTCAGTGCTGTATGTATGTGTGTGTGTGTGTGTGAAACCTCCCATCGTAGAGTAGGGTCCATTAAACTGTGGTGATGATGTCTCTCATTAGGCGGAATGTAAATCTACCGTTGACTGGGGGAGAAGTGAAATTGCTGCTGGTGTTAACGCCACACACACAAGTATGCACACGCGGAAACACACACACACACATGCTAGTGCACACACATGCACGCAAGCCCACACACAAATGCCTCAGTGTGTACTGGGACATTCCACTTTGTGTCTAGTAATATGTGATTTTATGATAACCCTCAATAGGTCCTAGCCCAAGACAAGCCCTTTATCCATACTGATGATAACCCTCAATATGTCCTAGCCCAATACAAACTCTTTATCCATACTGATGATAACCCTCAATATGTCCTAGCCCAATACAAGCCATTTATCCATACTGATGATAACTCTCAATATGTCCTAGCCCAAGACAAGCCCTTTATCCATACTGATGATAACCCTCAATATGTCCTAGCCCACGACAAGCCCTTTATCCATACTGATGATAACCCTCAATATGTCCTAGCCCAAGACAAGCCCTTTATCCATACTGATGATAACCCTCAATATGTCCTAGCCCAAGACAAGCCCTTTATCCATACTGATGATAACCCTCAATATGTCCTAGCCCACGACAAGCCCTTTATCCATACTGATGATAACCCTCAATATGTCCTAGCCCACGACAAGCTCTTTATCCATACTGATGATAACCCTCAATATGTCCTAGCCCAAGACAAGCCCTTTATCCATACTGATGATAACCCTCAATATGTCCTAGCCCAAGACAAGCCCTTTATCCATACTGATGATAACCCTCAATATGTCCTAGCCCACGACAAGCCCTTTATCCATACTGATGATAACCCTCAATATGTCCTAGCCCACGACAAGCCCTTTATCCATACTGATGATAACCCTCAATATGTCCTAGCCCAAGACAAGCCCTTTATCCATACTGATGATAACCCTCAATATGTCCTAGCCCATGACAAGCTCTTTATCCATACTGATGATAACCCTCAATATGTCCTAGCCCACGACAAGCCCTTTATCCATACTGATGATAACCCTCAATATGTCCTAGCCCACGACAAGCCCTTTATCCATACTGATGATAACCCTCAATATGTCCTAGCCCACGACAAGCCCTTTATCCATACTGATGATAACCCTCAATATGTCCTAGCCCAATACAAGCCCTTTATCCATACTGATGATAACCCTCAATATGTCCTAGCCCAATACAAGCTCTTTATCCATACTGATGATAACCCTCAATATGTCCTAGCCCACGACAAGCCCTTTATCCATACTGATGATAACCCTCAATATGTCCTAGCCCAAGACAAGCCCTTTATCCATACTGATGATAACCCTCAATATGTCCTAGCCCACGACAAGCCCTTTATCCATACTGATGATAACCCTCAATATGTCCTAGCCCAAGACAAGCCCTTTATCCATACTGATGATAACCCTCAATATGTCCTAGCCCATGACAAGCTCTTTATCCATACTGATGATAACCCTCAATATGTCCTAGCCCACGACAAGCCCTTTATCCATACTGATGATAACCCTCAATATGTCCTAGCCCACGACAAGCCCTTTATCCATACTGATGATAACCCTCAATATGTCCTAGCCCACGACAAGCCCTTTATCCATACTGATGATAACCCTCAATATGTCCTAGCCCAATACAAGCCCTTTATCCATACTGATGATAACCCTCAATATGTCCTAGCCCAATACAAGCTCTTTATCCATACTGATGATAACCCTCAATATGTCCTAGCCCACGACAAGCCCTTTATCCATACTGATGATAACCCTCAATATGTCCTAGCCCAAGACAAGCCCTTTATCCATACTGATGATAACCCTCAATATGTCCTAGCCCACGACAAGCCCTTTATCCATACTGATGATAACCCTCAATATGTCCTAGCCCAAGACAAGCCCTTTATCCATACTGATGATAACCCTCAATATGTCCTAGCTCAAGACAACCCAGCTCAGACCATCCAGCCCTGCCCAAACCCTCCTCATGTATTTGATGGCCAGATTAAAAAAGAAATCAAATCTTATTTTATCACATACACATGGTTAGCAGATGTTATTGGTTACATACACATGGTTAGCAGATGTTATTGGTTACATACACATGGTTAACAGATGTTATTGGTTACATACACATGGTTAACATATGTTATTGGTTACATACACATGGTTAACAGATGTTATTGGTTACATACACATGGTTAACATATGTTATTGGTTACATACACATGGTTAGCAGATGTTATTGGTTACATACACATGGTTAGCAGATGTTATTGGTTACATACACATGGTTAACAGATGTTATTGGTCACATACACATGGTTAGCAGATGTTATTGGTTACATACACATGGTTAGCAGATGTTATTGGTCACATACACATATTTAGCAGATGTTATTGCGGTGTAGTGAAATGCTTGTGTTCCTAGCGCCAACAGTGCAGTAATATCTAACAATACACAACAATACAAGTAAAATAATGGAATTAAGAAATATATACATTTTAGGATGTGCAATGTAGGAGTGGCGTTGCCAGGTTAGTGGAGGTCATTTGTAAAGTGACATTGCATAGGTAATAAACAGTGAGTGGGTGCCGGCTAGTGATGGCTATTTAACAGTCTGATGGCCTTTTTCAGTCTCTGAGTACCAGCTTTGATACACCTGTACTGACCTCTCCTTCTGGATGACAACAGGGTGAACAGGCAGTGGCTCTGGTGGTTGATGTCCTTGATGATCTTTATGGCTTCCTGTGACATCGGATGCTGTAGGTGTCCTGGAGAACAGGTAGTTTGCCCCCGGTGATGCGTTGGGCAGACTGCACCACCCTCTGGAGAGCCTTGTGGTTGCGGGTGGTGCAGTTGCCGTACCAGGTGGTGATACAGCCCGACAGGATGCTCCCAATGGTGCATCTGTAAAAGTTAGTGAGGGTCTTAGGGACCAACCTGAATTTCAGCCTCCTGAAGTTGAAGAGGTGCTGTTATGCCTTCTTCACCACACTGTCTGTGTGGGTGGACCATTTCCGAATGTCAGTGATGTGTACGCCGAGGAGCTTTTCACCCTCTCCACCGCGGCTCCATCAATGTGGATGGGGGCGTGCTTGCTCTGCTGTTTCCTGAAGTCCGTGATCACGTCCTCCCGGTAGGCTGTCTTGTCGTTCTTGGTGATCAAGCCCACTACTGTTGCCATCTAGAAACTTGATGATTGAGTTGGAGGCATGTATGGCCATGCAGTCATGGGTGAACAGGGAGTACAGGAGGGGGCTGAGCATGCACCCTTGTGGGTTCCCTGTGTTGAGGATCAGCGGAGTGGAGATGTTGTTTCCTACCTTCACCACCTGGGGGCGGCCCGTCAGGAAATCCAGGACCCAGATGCACAGGGCAGGGTTCAAACCCAGGGCCCCGAGCTTAATGATGAGTTTGGAGGGTACTAGGGTGTTGAAGGCTGAGCTGTAGTCAATGAACAGCATTCTTACATAGGTATTCCTCTTGTCCATATGGGATCAGGCAGTGTGCAGTGCGATGACGATTGCATCATCTGTGGATCTTTTGGGGCGGTAAGCAAATTACTGTGGGTTTTAGGGTGTAAGGTATGGTGGAGGTGATATGATCCTCTCAAAGCACTTCATGATGACAGAAGTGAGTACTACGGGGCGGTAGTCATTTAGTTCAGTTACCTTAGCTTTCTTGGGAACAGGAACAATGGTGGTCATCTTGAAGCATGTGGAGACAACAGACTGGGATAGGGATTGATTGAATATGTCCTAAACACTCCAGCCAGCTGGTCTGCGCATGCTCTGAGGATGCGGTTAGGGATGTCATCTGGACCATGGGATCATTATGGGATCATTCACCTGTGGACCATGGGATCATTCACCTGTGGACCATGGGATCATTCACCTGTGGACCATGGGATCATTCACCTGTGGACCATGGGATCATTCACCTGTGGACCATGGGATCATTCACCTGTGGACCATGGGATCATTCACCTGTGGACCATGGGATCATTCACCTGTGGACCCTGGGATCATTGTGAGATCATTCACCTGTGGACCATGGGATCATTATGGGATCATTCACCTGTGGACCATGGATCATTGTGGGATCATTCACCTGTGGACCATGGGATCATTGTGGGATCATTCACCTGTGGACCATGGGATCATTATGGGATCATTCACCTGTGGACCATGGGATCATTATGGGATCATTCACCTGTGGACCATGGGATCATTATGGGATCATTCACCTGTGGAATGGGATCATTGTGGGATCATTCACCTGTGGACCATGGGATCATTCACCTGTGGACCATGGGATCATTGTGAGATCATTCAGCTGTGGACCATGGGACCATTGTGAGATCATTCACCTGTGGACCATGGGACCATTGTGGGATCATTCACCTGTGCTCCTCTTGAAGCACTCTGTGAAGATTGTACCCCACTCTCAGATCTCCCCCCCCCCTCTCTCTCTCTCCTTCCCTCCTTCTCTATCTTTCTCCTCCTTCTTTCCTTCTCTCAGTGTTATTAAGTCAACAAGTGGATTGTGTGTCAACAGGTGAAACTGAATCCGCGGACTGAAAGGGGCTCTGTGAGGCCGTACTGTGTGTGTGTGTGTGTGTGTGTGTGTGTGTGTGTGTGTGTGTGTGTGTGTGTGTGTGTGTGTGTGTGTGTGTGTGTGTGTGTGTGTGTGTGTGTGTGTGTGTGTGTGTGTGTGTGTGTGTGTGTGTGTGTGTGTGTGTGTGTGTAAGCTAAGTAGGCCATCCAGTGACCGCAGTTCTGGGTTGTGTGTGAGAGAGGCCGAGCAAGAGTGAGAGATTTGGGTGTTTAAGTCCACCACAGCTTTCCCACCTCCATCACCCCTTAATCAAAGGGAAGTCACACACACCACAGACGGAGAGAGAGAGAAGGGAGGGAGAGAGAGATAGGAGAGATAGAAGGCTTTTAGTGTCCCTTCCTCTGGCTTAGAGGGGATCAAATGCTCAGGGGGGTCCAGCCATCAGAGCTAAGACCCAGGAAACAAGGAGGGGGGAGAGATGGAGGGATGGGGATTGAGGGGAAGAGGACATTTGGGGTAAGGAGGAAGAAGGGGAACAAGAGACAAGATATAGAGATATATGGATTAAGTAGATCAAAAGGGGAGGGCGAAGGGAGAGAAAAACAGAAGGGGAGAGGAGGGCGAATGAGGTAGAGGTGTGAGTGGGCTGGAAAGGGGAACAGGAGAGATGTGGGGAGAAATGAGGTAGAGGTGTGAGTGGGTTGGAAAGGGAAACTGGAGAGATGTGGGGAGAAAGGAGGTAGAGGTGTGAGTGGGTTGGAAAGGGAAACTGGAGAGATGTGGGGAGAAAGGAGGTAGAGGTGTGAGTGGGTTGGAAAGGGAAACTGGAGAGATGTGGGTAGAAATGAGGTAGAGGTGTGAGTGGGCTGGAAAGGGAAACTGGAGAGATGTGGGGAGAAAGGAGGTAGGGGTATGAGTGGGTTGGAAAGGGAAACTGGAGAGATGTGGGGAGAAACGAGGTAGAGGTGTGTAGTGGAGACAGTCGTCCGGTCCGGGAGTGACCTCTGTGTTTGACCCTATAATGGAAGGTAATGATCCACGGTGAGGGAGTCGTGTTCACACCCATGTCCACCTCTACCCTGAGCCCTGTCTGTAACTAGAGACCCTAATCCCTCACACTAACCCCTCACATTAACCCCTCACACCCCTCCTCACACTCACCCTAACCCCTCTTCCTAACCGCACACACACCTCAACCTCACACTAACCCCTCACACCCCTCCTCACCCTAACCCCTCTTCCTAACCACACACACACCTTAACCTCACTCTAACCCCTCACAGCCCTCCTCACTTAATGACCTCACTACAAAGAGTTCCAAGTAGGGCCTGGTTTCATATGAGTGGACTATAGCTACGGCCCAACATGTATGGCAGCAGCAGACTAAGGGGACTAGAACTAGGACTGTGTCCTGGTCAGGTCACATGGTCAGGTAAAACACTTGGTCCTAGCTAAGGAGGTAGGATCTTAAAGAGGCTTCTGAAGTTTCTCATTTCCAGGCTTGAGTTTGTCTTAACTACAAATGGATCAACCCCTACAAAATGCGATAATGCAACACAATAATTCCCATTTCCTATTGCTGCAGGATTATTAGGATCCTATTCTCTGATTGGCCAATTCAGTGGAGATACTTTTGTTCAGACAGTCCAATCATGCCTTTTCTGTGAAATGTGATGAAATGTGATGATCTTACAGTAAGTGTTATGTTGACCAACAATATGCCCATGTAGCTACATACATTACCCACACACAGTATTGTGGGAGGCTGTTACAGCCCACGGAAGCCACTCTCACAGTATCTGTCTGTCTGTGTGTGTGTCTCTCTCTCCAGGTATATGTGAACGGAGAGTGGGTGACCAGTATTGGGGAGGGGGGCAGCTTTGGGGAGCTGGCCCTGATCTACGGGACCCCCCGAGCCGCCACCGTCAAGGCCAAGACTGACATGAAGCTGTGGGGCATCGACCGGGACAGCTACCGACGCATCCTCATGGTACAGATACACACACACACACACACACACACACACACACACGACCAGGACAGCTACCGACGCATCCTCATGGTACAGATACACACACACACACACACACACACACACACACACGACCAGGACAGCTACCGACGCATCCTCATGGTACAGATACACACATGTAGAAACACACACACACACACACACACACACACACACACACACACACACACACGACCAGGACAACTACCGACGCATCCTCATGGTACAGATACACACATGTAGAAACACACACACACACACACACACACACACACACACACACACACACACGACCGGGACAGCTACCGACGCATCCTCATGGTACAGATACACACATGTAGAAACACACACACACACACACGACCAGGACAGCTACCAACGCACCTAATGGTACAGGCTGAGCACACACGAGCGCACACACACACGCAAGTGCACACACATGCAAGTGCACACACACACACACACACACACACACACACACACACATACACAGAAAGGCATAAACAGACACACAACCGTAGCAGCTACTGACACATCCTCATAGTACATAACAGACACACATACAGTACACCTGGCACAGCTGTCCTCTGTTCAGACACCAATCTGTCTGACTCTACTGTCTCTGTCCAGACACCAACCTGTCTGACTCTACTGACTCTGTC
>NC_143034.1:67106370-67153870 GCF_057628025.1 Oncorhynchus mykiss | reverse complement strand
AGAGTTCAGGTTGACTAAAACCGTAGAGTACAGGTTGACTAAAGCCGTAGAGTACAGGTTGACTAAAACCATAGAGTACAGGTTGACTAAAACCATAGAGTACAGGTTGACTAAAGCCGTAGAGTTCAGGTTGACTAAAACCGTAGAGTACAGGTTGACTAAAACCGTAGGTTGACTAAAGCCGTAGGTTGACTAAAGCCGTAGAGTTCAGGTTGACTAAAACCATAGAGTACAGGTTGACTAAAGCCGTAGAGTTCAGGTTGACTAAAGCCGTAGAGTTCAGGTTGACTAAAGCCGTAGGTTGACTAAAGCCGTAGAGTACAGGTTGACTAAAGCCGTAGAGTTCAGGTTGACTAAAGCCGTAGGTTGACTAAAGCCGTAGAGTACAGGTTGACTAAAGCCGTAGAGTTCAGGTTGACTAAAGCCGTAGAGTTCAGGTTGACTAAAGCCGTAGGTTGACTAAAGCCGTAGAGTACAGGTTGACTAAAGCCGTAGGTTGACTAAAGCCGTAGAGTACAGGTTGACTAAAACCGTAGAGTTCAGGTTGACTAAAGCCGTAGAGTACAGGTTGACTAAAGCCGTAGGTTGACTAAAGCCGTAGAGTTCAGGTTGACTAAAGCCGTAGAGTTCAGGTTGACTAAAGCCGTAGGTTGACTAAAGCCGTAGAGTTCAGGTTGACTAAAGCCGTAGAGTTCAGGTTGACTAAAGCCGTAGGTTGACTAAAGCCATAGAGTACAGGTTGACTAAAACCGTAGGTTGACTAAAGCCATAGAGTTCAGGTTGACTAAAGCCGTAGGTTGACTAAAGCCGTAGGTTGACTAAAGCCATAGAGTTCAGGTTGACTAAAGCCGTAGGTTGACTAAAGCCGTAGAGTACAGGTTGACTAAAACCGTAGAGTTCAGGTTGACTAAAGCCGTAGAGTTCAGGTTGACTAAAGCCGTAGAGTTCAGGTTGACCAGAGCCGTAGAGTTCAGGTTGACTAAAGCCGTAGAGTACAGGTTGACTAAAACCGTAGGTTGACTAAAGCCGTAGAGTTCAGGTTGACTAAAGCCGTAGAGTACAGGTTGACTAAAACCGTAGGTTGACTAAAACCGTAGAGTTCAGGTTGACTAAAGCTGTAGGTTGACTAAAGCCGTAGAGTTCAGGTTGACTAAAGCCGTAGGTTGACTAAAGCCGTAGAGTTCAGGTTGACTAAAGCCGTAGAGTTCAGGTTGACTAAAGCCGTAGGTTGACTAAAGCCATAGAGTACAGGTTGACTAAAACCGTAGGTTCACTAAAGCCGTAGGTTGACTAAAGCCGTAGAGTTCAGGTTGACTAAAGCCGTAGGTTGACTAAAGCCATAGAGTTCAGGTTGACTAAAACCGTAGAGTACAGGTTGACTAAAACCGTAGGTTGACTAAAGCCATAGAGTACAGGTTGACTAAAACCGTAGGTTGACTAAAGCCGTAGAGTTCAGGTTGACTAAAGCCGTAGGTTGACTAAAGCCGTAGAGTTCAGGTTGACTAAAGCCGTAGGTTGACTAAAGCCGTAGAGTACAGGTTAACTAAAACCATAGAGTACAGGTTGACTAAAACCATAGAGTACCGGTTGACTAAAACCATAGAGTACAGGTTGACTAAAACCATAGAGTACAGGTTGACTAAAATCATAGAGTACAGGTGGACTAAAACCATAGAGTACAGGTTGACTAAAACCATAGAGTACAGGTTGACTAAAGCCGTAGGTTGACTAAAGCCGTAGAGTACAGGTTGACTAAAGCCATAGCTGATATGGCTGACTTGCTTAAACAAATGTGGTTTCTATTGACAATTGAGATGTACAAGCTATGGCATAAGGGGACGACGAGCCGATAAGATGCCATCCGTAATTTTGAATAAGACATTAATGAGCTAGCTAAGATGAACGTAGTCAATGTAACTATTTGTTCAGCACTTTTGAAATGTACAGCGACAGAATGCAGAACATGGGCTGTTCTCACAGTGTTCTCCCTGTACAACAAGTCATAACCGTAGGATAAATCAAGGGGCACATAAGCAGACAATGAAAGCGCTTACAATATTTGAAGATGGCATTTCTCTAAAACAGGCTATATGTGCACAGGCTACGTGTGCACCACCAAGTCAGAACAGTAGGCTAAATAATGAGAGGAAAAGGGACCAAGTTATTAGGGTGAGGCACATGGGCTAGTAACAGTTTACTACACAACATACACTTAGTATTACTTTCTTAGCTGCAGTATACACTTCTCCCTTGCATATTACATCATTTATGCAGCAGCATTCAAGACGTTTTTGGACTTTTGTGCTGTGCTCACTTGAACAGGAAGGTGGGCCGGTGGTCCTTGTGGGCAAATTATGGCATCAAAGCCTGGAAATCTCTGGATTTATGGTGCTTTCAAGACAACTGGGAACTCCGAAAAATACAAGGTTGAATCATGACATCCGTGATCTTCAGGTCGGAGCTCTAGAAAGAGGCCCGAGTTCTCGACTTGGAATTCTGAGTTGGATGACCGTTCAAAGCGTATTTTCCCAGTCAGAGCTCGTTGTTTTCAGAGTTCCCAGTTGTCTTGAACTCATTGATGTCTGAGATTTCCCAGTTCCGAATTTCCAGTTGTTTTGAACGCGGCAGATGTCATGCTAGATTGACCGCATGGCCACTGTATTCAACCTTTTCTGGCCCATGGTGTTGAATGTTTATTCTTTTAAGCTTGGAAAAGAGACCCTTAAACCCAGATTTGGACCACACATCCACTCCACTGAATAGCAGGCTAGTGATTGCTTTGCAATGCTTGAGGTTAGCCACTGACTCCTTCCAAATCACTCATTGTTGAATTTGCGATTTCCATCTTGTTGTCATTTTTATGTCCAATGGCCAATGAGCACCAATAGGTTTTATTTAGAATTTCTCTTCATATGACAAGGATTGAAAAGGATTGGCTAGTAGAGTGTCGATGTGATTCATGATTTGATTTGATTTGATGATGACTGCTAGCTAAGATTTTAAAAGTATGATGTTGACATGATCAGTCCAATCAAAGCTATGGTTGAAATAACGTGATTTGACGTCATTTTATTTGTGGCCAATGACCTTGAGCCTTCTTGGATGGGCACTTCTATGTAAATTTATGGCAGCACCCAAGGGGCCTGAACTCCCCGTAGATTTTGCAGTGATGTAGTGTCCCCATGAGTGACAGAACACTGAGCTGATCACGGCACAACTAGAGAACATTACCAACCCCTACGCTCCGGATTTTCCACAGGCTGCCCCACCACCACAGAATGCACTGAGCTAGGATGAAACACCTGCATTTTGGAGCTGCATTCTTTTTTAGCTAAACAGGTGGGGCTCAAGACAGGTGTGGCAGAGCCCTTGGTCAGTCCAGTGTTGTGCCATGTGATCTCCTTGGGTGCTTGACGTCAAACAGATCCGCTTCAGAGCTGTCTGTTTAGCTTGCTAGTCGGCCTGAACAGTCGACACCAAACGACTTGGGAAACCCAACTTCAACTTGATACATGAGCAAAGTAATTGGGAAATAAATTAGTAGCAATACTATATCTTGAGTTGAGTGGAATATACTTGCTAAAGTTAGCTAGATAATTACTTGTTAGCCAGCAACGTTTTGTCTGTAACACGAAAAGCAGACTGTCGGCTCCTAGCTAAGTAACACCATAGTCCACCACGAGCTAATTGTTTTTATTCACCTCTCCACAAAGTGTCTGGTATGTGTTTGCATGGTATGAGGGAGTTAACCCCAATGTATCACAGAAGAGGTGGATTATTTGCAGTGTGGCTATGATCTAACACGTTTGTTCATCATGCACTAGGACCTGGCCATCATTTAATATAGCTTCATATAATGACTCCATTGTTGGGAATAACATGTGGCTACACACATAATAATGTCATAACGATTCTAACATGAAAAGAAAGGAATTACTAGTGGGCTAGTTAAGCTAAACAGGTCAACATGTCATCCTCGTACACACAGGATAAACAGGAGGACTGAGGACAAAGCTACTGCATGCATTCACCAAACATTTAACTGAGGAAAACGGGTTTGTTTTCTACTAGTTATACTAGTTGTCTGATTGGGAACTACCGTTGTCTATCAAATTACAGTGTCAAATTATTTCAATTTGTCATTGGAAGTTTTATTGAGTACAGTCAGTAATACAGCAGTCAAATCCCGTAGGGAGTCTCATCAGATCACATGTTATCAGCAAGCCAGAGCAGTCAAATCACATAGGGAGTCTCATCAGATCACATGTTATCAGCAAGCCAGAGCAGTCAAATCCCGTAGGGAGTCTCATCAGATCACATGTTATCAGCAAGCCAGAGCAGTCAAACCACATAGGGAGTCTCATCAGATCACATGTTATCAGCAAGCCAGAGCAGTCAAACCACGTAGGGAGTCTCATCAGATCACATGTTATCAGCAAGCCAGAGCAGTCAAATCCCGTAGGGAGTCTCATCAGATCACATGTTATCAGCAAGCCAGAGCAGTCAAATCACATAGGGAGTCTCATCAGATCACATGTTATCAGCAAGCCAGAGCAGTCAAATCCCATAGGGAGTCTCATCAGATCACATGTTATCAGCAAGCCAGAGCAGTCAAATCACGTAGGGAGTCTCATCAGATCACATGTTATCAGCAAGCCAGAGACATCTGTGGAAAGAGCACAAGTAGAACAAAGATATATGTCAAAACAGAATAAATGTATCATTCAACATAAGATTCCACCTCAAACAATGACATGAGCTCTGTCCCAATTCAGCTCACCTCCTCACTTCCTCTCTATTCGCATCCTTCTCAGAACCCATTGGAGGTCTGAGGGGAGGAACCTTGTGTCCTCTCCTCCGATGGGGTTTTAGAAGGAGGCACGGAAAAAGGATGCAAGGAGTCGAGGAAGATAAAATGGCACAGCGCTGTTGCATGTTTGCCTCAATATGAAATGGCAGATTTCACTATGTGGGACTGAGCAGAGGTGTATAATCCACACCATTCGTCAGTATTATTGAGCCATAAGAAACCCTCCTTAGTTAGTTAACACATATATGAACATACACATGTTTAAGCAGTCATACATGACTGTTGGCAGTACGGTGCCATAACCTTTAGCTTCATGGTGCAGCAGAGCTGACACGCTGAAGATGAACTTGTGGTAGATGTCTGTGGAGGGGGTCTTGACCACCATCTGGCTGTTCTCCAGACACCGGTAATGCTGGAAGTTGGGCTTCAGCACAATCTATAGAGAGAACAGAAAGATACTGAAGATGGAATTAGATTTAGTATGGAGTCGAAGGGCTGAATCCCAATTTAAAATCCTTGTAGCCTAACATTTTATGCAACGACATCAATGCATGATTTACGCAATAGTCTCAGTTGTGTGTGAGGGGACTAACCGAGTCGATGAGTATGTCTGGGGACTGGACATCACTGAATGCAGAGTAGAGGGGCAAGCTCAGTCGAACAGTGTAGTCCATCCCTGCCTTGAAACACTGGTCTGGGGAGCACCACATATCTGAGGAGTCGAGAGAGAGAGGGGGGGGGGGAGAGGGAGGGAGGGAGGGAGAGAGAGGGAGAGAGGGAGGGAGAGAGGGAGAGAGAGAGAGGGGGGGGGGAGAGGGAGAGAGAGAGAGGGGGGAGAGAGAGGGGAGGGAGAGAGAGAGAGAGGGAGAGAGGGAGGGAGAGAGGGAGGGAGAGAGAGGGGGGAGAGAGAGGGAGAGACAGTGAGAGAGGGAGAGAGAGGGAGAGAGGGAGAGAGAGAGAGATGTCACAAAACACTGCACTAAATTACACACAAGAAATATGTGTGCGAACATAACACAGGTCTGTAATACAGTGAGTTTACAGACTGAATAGAGTTATATACACAACACGTATATCCTACCCTACACTTACATATACAGGCCTATTACTCACTCTCTCACATGCAACACAGAGAGAGAGAGAGAGAGAGAGAGACTAGGTGTGTGTTTACCGTGATCCAGGGTGGAGAGATATCATCTAGTTGTGGTCATCAGGCATGGTGTTGGTTCAGCGGCTGTTTGTTGAGATCACTCTGGGACGCATCACTGTCATCAACACCTCCTCCCACTGGTCCGGTAACTACGCCAACACAACAGGTACATAGACATTGGAGTTTGATACCCCTGGTCAGGACTCCACTGAGGAAGGTGGGTGGATACATACGTGCTGAGTTGTGTAAGGCACAAGATGAGTTAGAGAACTCCCATGAAGGCCTCCTGAGTGGCTCAGTGGTCTAGGGCACTGCATCGCAGTGTGTGAGGCATCACTACAGACCTGGGATCGATCCCAGACTGTGTCACAACCAGCTGTGACCAGGAGTCCCATAAGGTGGCCAGGAGTCCTATAAGGTGACCAGGAGTCCCATAAGGTGACCAGGAGAGGGGGGGTTTGGCCAGGGCACCTCTTCTCCAGGGCACCTCTTCCCCAGTGAGGGCCTTTCCTGTCTGTTCTCATCCGGTCTCTGCCTTCTCCACCACTCCATCCCAGTCATGCTGGTCTTCCAAGTCCTCCTTCCATACTAACCCCTCGTTAACTTGGCTAGTTAGCTACAATGCTCCCGGTTAAACCAAAGATACTGGTAACTTTTATATATAGTTAACTACTAACTAGCTAGAGTTCATTGGCTAGAATTTTCACCTGTAATAAAATTATAGAACAAGATTGCTGTTAGTAGAGCAGGAGTTTTTGTTGTGGGAGGAGAAATCCATGTGAGGATGTGGTGAACAGAACCATACCCAAATCTGCTCTCAAATTAATATATTTGCGTGCAACAATGATGTTCTTCTCACTCAAAGTCACAATTGCAACTCGGGTTTAATTTGCCCCCGCTGCCTGTGTACTCGCTGCACTCATCCTCTGCTCGCTCAACAACATTCTGGCTCTCGACTGGTCTGTGTACTCGCTGCACTCATCCTCTGCTCGCTCAACAACATTCTGGCTCTCGACTGGTCTGTGTACTCGCTGCACTCATCCTCTGCTCGCTCAACAACATTCTGGCTCTCGACTGGTCTGTGTACTCGCTGCACTCATCCTCTGCTCGCTCAACCACATTCTGGCTCTCGACTGGTCTGTGTACTCGCTGCACTGAGACCGAGGACGTCACCGACTCTCTTTTAATGTGAGTGGGTTTAATGTGAGCGGGTTTAATGTGAGCGGGTTTAACGTGAGCGGGTTTAATGTGAGCCGGTTTAATGTGAGTGGGTTTAATGTGAGCGGGTTTAATGTGAGCCGGTTTAACGTGAGCCGGTTTAATGTGAGCCGGTTTAACGTGAGTGGGTTTAATGTGAGTGGGTTTAATGTGAGCCGGTTTAACGTGAGCCGGTTTAATGTGAGCAAGTTTAACGTGAGCTGGTTTAACGTGAGTGGGTTTAATATAAGTGGGTTTAACGTGAGCTGGTTTAACGTGAGTGGGTTTAATATAAGTGGGTTTAACGTGAGTGGGTTTAATATAAGTGGGTTTAACGTGAGTGGGTTTAACGTGAGTGGGTTTAACGTGAGCGGGTTTAACGTGAGTGGGTTTAACGTGAGTGGGTTTAACGTGAGTGGGTTTAATATAAGTGGGTTTAACGTGAGCTGGTTTAATATAAGTGGGTTTAACGTGAGTGGGTTTAACGTGAGTGGGTTTAACGTGAGTGGGTTTAATGGGAGTGGGTTTAACGTGAGTGGGTTTAACGTGAGTGGGTTTAACGTGAGTGGGTTTAACGTGAGTGGGTTTAATGTGAGTGGGTTTAACGTGAGTGGGTTTAACGTGAGTGGGTTTAACGTGAGTGGGTTTAATGTGAGCGGGTCAGAGATGTAATCTGAGGGCTACTGATCCCGTCTTTGAGCGTCCCAGACGTCCTGATATTTTCAAACCTGTTTGATTTTATCGGCACAAAATCTGCAATGCTCTTCTAGTGTGAGATGTACAACGACAGGTTCTGAGAACGGTGTTCAGCAATAGCCAATGAGAGGTCTCCAGAGAAGAAGCCAGGGAGATGATGAGGTTGTATTGCACATAACCTAACGTAGCAGGAGTAAAATAAACGTAGATCCCCTAGGTACTGGTCTGTTCTGGACGAGAATATTAACAAAAAGGAGCCTTAACGTCTTTCCAGCATCCGGTTGGTGTGGACTCGGCAGAGGCTCTATCACATATAGTATTCTTAATGGTATGGTATCTCATCACCCAGAATGTGTATACTGAGTCTCAGACAGGAGTGATGACTCGCCCCACTACTGCTATGTATTTATCCTTTACTTTGTTTAGACTAAATCAAAGACAAAGTGAAATTGTTACAGCTCAGAAGTTCACAAGTAATATTATTCAATACAACATGTAAGTTATTGGCTAAGTATTTCAACTCTTTATGGCATGAATGCCTGACTGAAATGTTTATGAGCCACAGCTCGTTCTAGCTAATCTAGTAACATCATCCCAGTATCACATCATTGTTTTGGCGAGACAGCGTGGTATGGAGAATCCTCACGACCAAGTGAAGAATGTTGTAGTGTGTGACCCCTGTACTGTGCCACATCGTTTACGTTGGCAAGACAAACAAATACAGGAAAGATGATTGTTTATGAGAGGCTCAGCGATGTTAGGATTTAGAAAGTCGTGTAGTGTATGCCTGGCAGAAGCCTAACTACAGTAATAGATGTTACTGTTTCATTAGGGAGCCACAAACATAATGTCAACAAATGGAATCACTGAATACATGTTATGTATATAATTTAATCAGCCACAGACCAGAAAGAAGCTAAACAAATCATTTTGTATTCGAATTTCACATTGTTTAAAGTTGAGAGATATTCAGGCAAGGGAATGAGACTGGGGTATACGTCCAGGACAATATAGGAAAGACAGCCTCATGTATAAACCCCTAAGACCAAGGACATCCAAAACCCATCAGAGGAACTGTTTTTAATTAAACCAGCTACCCAAATCATTCATGTCAGTGGTTGACAGTATACAGGTATTATTGCTATTATTGCTATCGATCAGTTTCCTATATGTCATTCAGGTAAGTTTAGTAGATTGGTTTGGTATCATCGTTGGTGTAGTTGGTTGGCCAGCAAGCAAAAGTTGACGTTACATGTCGTTCACTTCAGGGAAAACTGGTCCAGCCACTAACTGTAGTTGAAATAAAGGGTTATCGGTTCAATGTGGAAGTGCATCGGACATGCCTTGCACTTTGAACCCACTCCCACCATGACGTATAGCACTGCCCACCAGGCGAAATGGAGTGGAAAGAGTGTGTCCCGAAGGAGAAACAGAGAGAGAGAGAGAAGCCTGTGGGTTTCATGTTGGACAAAGATGAAGGCAATGTAGGTGGATGGATATTACAGTGGATGGGTTGGCTGGCCATGTGCCACACCTCAGGCTGGTTGATACTTCCACCCAAGACAGAGGTGGATAAAGAGCAGGAATTCACTGGTGAAGTGAAATACTGTGGTCTCAATGCAGAGTGAAGGATGGCTAAGGCATAGTCAACAGAAAGAGGAGCTCACCTACAGCACCTGACTGAACTGACTGACATTCACTCCAGAAAGACATTCCCTTGTCTCCATCCAGAAAGACATTCCCTTGTCTCCATCCAGAAAGACATTCCATTGTCTCCATCCAGAAAGACATTCCCTTGTCTCATCCAGAAAGACATTCCCTTGTCTCCATCCAGAAAGACATTCCCTTGTCTCCATCCAGAAAGACATTCCCTTGTCTCCATCCAGAAAGACATTCCCTTGTCTCATCCAGAAAGACATTCCCTTGTCTCCATCCAGAAAGACATTCCCTTGTCTCCATCCAGAAAGACATTCCCTTGTCTCCATCCAGAAAGACATTCCCTTGTCTCCATCCAGAAAGACATTCCCTTGTCTCCATCCAGAAAGACATTCCCTTGTCTCCATCCAGAAAGACATTCCCTTGTCTCCATCCTGAAAGACATTCCCTTGTCTCCATCCAGAAAGACATTCCCTTGTCTCCATCCAGAAAGACATTCCCTTGTCTCATCCAGAAAGACATTCCCTTGACTCCATCCAGAAAGACATTCCCTTGTCTCCATCCAGAAAGACATTCCCTTGTCTCATCCAGAAAGACATTCCCTTGTCTCCATCCAGAAAGACATTCCCTTGTCTCCATCCTGAAAGACATTCCCTTGTCTCCATCCAGAAAGACATTCCCTTGTCTCCATCCAGAAAGACATTCCCTTGTCTCCATCCAGAAAGACATTCCCTTGTCTCCATCCAGAAAGACATTCCCTTGTCTCCATCCAGAAAGACATTCCCTTGTCTCATCCAGAAAGACATTCCCTTGTCTCCATCCAGAAAGACATTCCCTTGTCTCCATCCAGAAAGACATTCCCTTGTCTCCATCCAGAAAGACATTCCCTTGTCTCCATCCTGAAAGACATTCCCTTGTCTCATCCAGAAAGACATTCCCTTGTCTCCATCCAGAAAGACATTCCCTTGTCTCCATCCAGAAAGACATACCCTTGTCTCCATCCAGAAAGACATTACCTTGACTCCATCCAGAAAGACATTACCTTGACTCCATCCGTGTGTCCATGTTGGGACCAGAGTTGATGACATTAACCTGTTCCAGACCAGCTCTCACCCTCCCAACCCCATGAGTCAGCCAACATGCAGGGAAATGTAAGCAAGCTAAGCTCTTAAGCCCTCCAGGGGTGTCTGCTGCTCTCCCAGGCCCTGGTAGAACGTTGGGAGAACATGGGTAGAACGTTACAACAGGGTCTCGTGTTCTAATTCCTAATTCTATGGTCTGGTGCATCAGTGTGGTCTGCCGGTGAGTGGAGAACGCTCTGTCTTTCACCATCTATTTCTCAGTACTGAAACGTTGGTTTGATTTTCCTAATAGGTTTTCAGTCAAAACTTTAAACATGTTAGTCATGAAGCAAGCTGTCTGGCTGTCTGGGTAGCAGAAAAATTTAATGTAAAATGTAAAACTCAAAACAGACTGTATTTTGCACACGCAAACACATGCACACACGCGTACTTACTCACTACGCACATGTACTCACACACACACGCATACACTTTCCCTCTCTCTCACACACACACACAAATACACACACACACTCTCGCTTTCTCTCTCACACACACACACACACATACACACACACTCTCGCTTTCTCTCTCTCTCTCACACACACACACACACACTCACACACACACACACACACACACACACACACACACACACACACACACACACACACACACACACACACACACACACCCAGGAGGGAGTGGATGGCGAGAGCCAGAGAATTCCTTTAATCAAGCTGTTTACTCTTGGGAGATCAATGCATCACTCGCTTGGGAACATTTCTCCCCTTTTAAGAGAAAATATGAAATTATATTAAATTAGAGGCAGCAGCAGCAGCAGGCCTCATCAGACACTTCCAGACTAAAGACACCCTTGGTCTTGAATCACTGTATAATTTCCATATGCAAACGTAATGCTGCTGCTGCCTGGGAGCAGACTGGGGTGACGCCGTCTCCCTCTCTCTCGCTCTCTTTGTCAATCTTTTTCGACTCTTTTCTCTCTCTCTCTCCTTCCCTTTCTCCCCCTCTCTCTCTCTCTCTCTCTCTCTCTCTCTCTCTCTCTCTCTCTCTCTCTCCCTCTGTCTCCCTCTCTCTCTCACTCTCTCTCTCTCTCTCTCGCTCTCTCTCGCCCTCCCTCCCTCTCTCTCGCTCTCTCTCGCCCTCTGTCTCCCTCTCCCTCTCCCTCTCTCTCTCTCTCTCTCTCTCTCTCTCTCTCTCTCCATCTCTCTCTCCCTCTCTCTCTCTCTCTCTCTCTCCCTCTCTCTCTCTCCCTGTCTGTCTCCCTCTCTCTCTCTCCCTCCCTGTCTGTCTCCCTCTCTCTCACTCTCTCTCTCTCCCTCTCTCTCTCTCTCTCTCTCTCTCCATCGCTCTCACTATCTCTCACTCTCTCTCCCACTCCCTCTCTCTATCCCTCTCTCTCTCCCTCTCCCTCTCTCTCCCTCTCTCTCTCTCCCTCGCTCTCTCTCTCTCCCTCTCACTCTCTCTCCCACTCTCTCGCTCTCTCTCCCTCCCCCTCTCTCTCTCGCTCTCTCTCGCCCTCTGTCTCCCTCTCTCCCTCTCCCTCTCCCTCCCTCCCTTTCTCTCTCTCTCTCTCTCTCTCTCTCCCTCTCTCTCTCTCTCTCCATCTCTCTCTCCCTCTCTCCCTCTCCCTCTCTCTCTCTCTCCCTCTCTCTCTCTCCCTGTCTGTCTCCCTCTCTCTCTCTCCCTCCCTGTCCCTCTCTCTCACTCTCTCTCCCTCTCTCTCTCTCTCTCTCTCTCTCCATCTCTCTCACTATCTCTTACTCTCTCTCCCACTCCCTCTCTCTATCCCTCTCCCTCTCTCTCCCTCTCTCTCTCTTTCCCTCCCTGTCTGTCTCCCTCTCTCTCTCTCCCTCCCTGTCTGTCTCCCTCTCTCTCACTCTCTCTCTCTCCCTCTCTCTCTCTCTCTCTCTCTCTCTCCATCTCTCTCACTATCTCTCACTCTCTCTCCCACTCCCTCTCTCTATCCCTCTCTCTCCCTCTCCCTCTCTCTCCCTCTCTCTCCCTCTCTCTCTCTCTCTCCCTCTCACTCTCTCTCCCACTCTCTCTCTCTCTCCCTCCCCCCCTCTCTCTCGCTCTCTCTCGCCCTCTGTCTCCCTCTCTCCCTCTCCCTCTCCCTCCCTTTCTCTCTCTCTCTCTCTCTCTCTCTCTCTCTCTCTCCTCTCTCTCTCTCCATCTCTCTCTCCCTCTCTCCCTCTCCCTCTCTCTCTCTCCCTCTCTCTCTCTCCCTGTCTGTCTCCCTCTCTCTCCCTCCCTGTCTGTCTGTCTCTCTCTCTCTCACTCTCTCTCACTCTCTCTCTCTCTCTCTCTCTCTCTCTCTCTCTCTCTCCATCTCTCTCACTATCTCTCACTCTCTCTCCCACTCCCTTTCTCTATCCCTCTCCCTCTCTCTCCCTCTCTCTCTCTCTCCCTCTCTCTCACTCTCTCCCTCTCCCCCTCTCTCTCTCTCTCTCATCTCCCTCATTGCCCACTGAGATGTAAATAGGAGCGTAGTGTAGCAGAGTGGGTCTAGACTTGTCAGAAAGCACGTGTTGATCACAGTGAAGTCAGAATGAAGGAAAGTCCCCTACTATGTGGCTGGGTGAGGTGGTCAAATCTACTGTACAGTGTGATATTGTCTGATACTGTTGTTCACACCTCAAGTACGAGGAGATATTACACATCTACAATGAGTTATAATGTAACACACATACTTATCATTTCCTTAATGGCTGACATTTCTCCATTCACCGCCTCTTTGAGTGTTTTGGCACAATAATTTGCCACACACACACACACACACACACACACACACACACACACACACACACACACACACAGTGCTTTACACCTCCCACCTACTGCACGGTACTGTTACCACTAATGGGCCCAGTGGCCCACCATTAAAGCCCATGTTTTAGAACTGTTGTTGGAGCTGCTTCTGAAACTGTCCTTCTCTCCTTGTCAACCTGTTTCTGCCTTCTGCTTCTGTATTCTGTTTCCTGTCTCCTGTTACATGTTCTAACTCTGTTTTCTCCTCTACAGGGTAGCACACTGAGGAAGAGGAAGATGTACGAAGAGTTCCTGAGCAAGGTCTCCATCCTCGGTGAGTGTGTGTGTGTGCGTATGCGTGCATACGTGTGTGTACATGTTGGTTTGTTGGAGATTGCATTTGATATGAGAGGCGTATGCGTGTTTTTATGTGTGTGTGTGCCTGTGTTTTTATGTGTGTGTGTGTACCTGTGTGTTTTTATGTGTGTGTGTACCTGTGTGTTTTTATGTGTGTGTGTACCTGTGTGTTTTTATGTGTGTGTGTGTACCTGTGTGTTTTTATGTGTGTGTGTACCTGTGTGTTTTTATGTGTGTGTGTGTACCTGTGTGTTTTTATGTGTGTGTGTACCTGTGTGTTTTTATGTGTGTGTGTACCTGTGTGTTTTTATGTGTGTGTGTGTGTACCTGTGTGTTTTTATGTGTGTGTGTACCTGTGTGTTTTTATGTGTGTGTGTACCTGTGTGTTTTTATGTGTGTGTGTACCTGTGTGTTTATATGTGTGTGTGTACCTGTGTGTTTTTATGTGTGTGTGTACCTGTGTGTTTTTATGTGTGTGTGTGTACCTGTGTGTTTTTATGTGTGTGTGTACCTGTGTGTTTTTATGTGTGTGTGTACCTGTGTGTTTTTATGTGTGTGTGTGTACCTGTGTGTTTTTATGTGTGTGTGTACCTGTGTGTTTTTATGTGTGTGTGTACCTGTGTGTTTTTATGTGTGTGTGTGTACCTGTGTGTTTTTATGTGTGTGTGTACCTGTGTGTTTTTATGTGTGTGTGTACCTGTGTGTTTTTATGTGTGTGTGTACCTGTGTGTTTTTATGTGTGTGTGTATCTGTGTGTTTTTATGTGTGTGTGTGTACCTGTGTGTTTTTATGTGTGTGTGTACCTGTGTGTTTTTATGTGTGTGTGTGTACCTGTGTGTTTTTATGTGTGTGTACCTGTGTGTTTTTATGTGTGTGTGTACCTGTGTGTTTTTATGTGTGTGTACCTGTGTGTTTTTATGTGTGTGTGTACCTGTGTGTTTTTATGTGTGTGTACCTGTGTGTTTTTATGTGTGTGTGTACCTGTGTGTTTTTATGTGTGTGTACCTGTGTGTTTTTATGTTAAATCAAATCAACGTGTATTGGTTGGTTACACAGATTTGCAGATGTTGTCGCAGGTGCAGAGAAATGCTTGTGTTTCTAGCTCCAACAGCTCCAACAGTGCAGCAATACCTAGCAATGAAATAACAAAACACACATCATCAAAACATAATACATATCAACATGAGCAATGTCAGAGTCTGGAATATAAATATATACACTGAGTGTACAAAACGTTAGGACCAAACAAATACAGGCACACACTTACAAAAACATACAGGTGTTTTTTAAACACAGACGCACACAACCTTATTGCAGGATAATGCAGTGCAGGAAATGTACAACTTTTTTTTAGGTTTAAAAACGGATTCTGAAGTCTGTAATTTCCACTTTGAAATGTCCAACTTGATTAGTCTATCTCTCTCTGTCTTTACAGTGTGTATGTGATGTGAGGGTCTATCTCTCTCTGTCTTTACAGTGTGTATGTGATGTGAGGGTCTATCTCTCTCTGTCTTTACAGTGTGTATGTGATGTGAGGGTCTCTCTCTCTCTGTCTTTACAGTGTGTATGTGATGTGAGGGGCTATCTCTCTCTGTCTTTACAGTGTGTATGTGATGTGAGGGTCTATCTCTCTCTGTCTTTACAGTGTGTATGTGATGTGAGGGTCTATCTCTCTCTGTCTTTACAGTGTGTATGTGATGTGAGGGTCTATCTCTCTCTCTGTCTTTACAGTGTGTATGTGATGTGAGGGTCTATCTCTCTCTGTCTTTACAGTGTGTATGTGATGTGAGGGTCTATCTCTCTCTGTCTTTACAGTGTGTATGTGATGTGAGGGTCTATCTCTCTCTCTGTCTTTACAGTGTGTATGTGATGTGAGGGTCTATCTCTGTCTGTCTTTACAGTGTGTATGTGATGTGAGGGTCTATCTCTCTGTCTTTACAGTGTGTATGTGATGTGAGGGTCTATCTCTCTGTCTTTACAGTGTGTATGTGATGTGAGGGTCTATCTCTCTGTCTTTACAGTGTGTATGTGATGTGAGGGTCTATCTCTCTGTCTTTACAGTGTGTATGTGATGTGAGGGTCTATCTCTGTCTGTCTTTACAGTGTGTATGTGATGTGAGGGTCTATCTCTCTCTGTCTTTACAGTGTGTATGTGATGTGAGGGTCCATCTCTATGTCTTTACAGTGTGTATGTGATGTGAGGGTCTATCTCTCTCTGTCTTTACAGTGTGTATGTGATGTGAGGGTCTATCTCTCTCTGTCTTTACAGTGTGTATGTGATGTGAGGGTCTATCTCTCTCTGTCTTTACAGTGTGTATGTGATGTGAGGGTCTATCTCTCTGTCTTTACAGTGTGTATGTGATGTGAGGGTCTATCTCTCTGTCTTTACAGTGTGTATGTGATGTGAGGGTCCATCTCTCTGTCTTTACAGTGTGTATGTGATGTGAGGGTCTATCTCTCTCTGTCTTTACAGTGTGTATGTGATGTGAGGGTCTATCTCTCTCTCTGTCTTTACAGTGTGTATGTGATGTGAGGGTCTATCTCTCGCTGTCTTTACAGTGTGTATGTGATGTGAGGGTCTATCTCTCTCTGTCTTTACAGTGTGTATGTGATGTGAGCGTCTATCTCTCTCTGTCTTTACAGTGTGTATGTGATGTGAGGGTATATCTCTCTCTGTCTTTACAGTGTGTATGTGATGTGAGGGTCTATCTCTCTCTGTCTTTACAGTGTGTATGTGATGTGAGGGTCTATCTCTCTCTGTCTTTACAGTGCGTATGTGATGTGAGGGTCTATCTCTCTCTGTCTTTACAGTGTGTATGTGATGTGAGGGTCTATCTCTCTCTGTCTTTACAGTGTGTATGTGATGTGAGGGTCTATCTCTCTCTGTCTTTACAGTGTGTATGTGATGTGATGGTCTATCTCTCTCTCTGTCTTTACAGTGTGTATGTGATGTGAGGGTCTATCTCTCTCTGTCTTTACAGTGTGTATGTGATGTGAGGGTCTATCTCTCTCTGTCTTTACAGTGTGTATGTGATGTGAGGGTCTATCTCTCTCTGTCTTTACAGTGTGTATGTGATGTGAGGGTCTATCTCTCTCTGTCTTTACAGTGTGTATGTGATGTGAGGGTCTATCTCTCTCTGTCTTTACAGTGTGTATGTGATGTGAGGGTCTATCTCTCTCTCTCTTTACAGTGTGTATGTGATGTGAGGGTCTATCTCTCTCTGTCTTTACAGTGTGTATGTGATGTGAGGGTCTATCTCTCTCTGTCTTTACAGTGTGTATGTGATGTGAGGGTCCATCTCTCTGTCTTTACAGTGTGTATGTGATGTGAGGGTCTATCTCTCTCTGTCTTTACAGTGTGTATGTTATGTGAGGGTCTATCTCTCTCTGTCTTTACAGTGTGTATGTGATGTGAGGGTCTATCTCTCTCTGTCTTTACAGTGTGTATGTGATGTGAGGGTCCATCTCTCTGTATTTACAGTGTGTATGTGATGTGAGGGTCTATCTCTCTCTGTCTTTACAGTGTGTATGTGATGTGAGGGTCTATCTCTCTCTGTCTTTACAGTGTGTATGTGATGTGAGGGTCCATCTCTATGTCTTTACAGTGTGTATGTGATGTGAGGGTCTATCTCTCTCTGTCTTTACAGTGTGTATGTGATGTGAGGGTCTATCTCTCTCTGTCTTTACAGTGTGTATGTGATGTGAGGGTCTATCTCTCTCTGTCTTTACAGTGTGTATGTGATGTGAGGGTCTATCTCTCTGTCTTTACAGTGTGTATGTGATGTGAGGGTCTATCTCTCTGTCTTTACAGTGTGTATGTGATGTGAGGGTCTTTCTCTGTCTGTCTTTACAGTGTGTATGTGATGTGAGGGTCTATCTCTCTCTGTCTTTACAGTGTGTATGTGATGTGAGGGTCCATCTCTCTGTCTTTACAGTGTGTATGTGATGTGAGGGTCTATCTCTCTCTGTCTTTACAGTGTGTATGTGATGTGAGGGTCTATCTCTCTCTGTCTTTACAGTGTGTATGTGATGTGAGGGTCTATCTCTCTCTCTGTCTTTACAGTGTGTATGTGATGTGAGGGTCTATCTCTCGCTGTCTTTACAGTGTGTATGTGATGTGAGGGTCTATCTCTCTCTGTCTTTACAGTGTGTATGTGATGTGAGCGTCTATCTCTCTCTGTCTTTACAGCGTGTATGTGATGTGAGGGTCTATCTCTCTCTGTCTTTACAGTGTGTATGTGATGTGAGGGTCTATCTCTCTCTGTCTTTACAGTGTGTATGTGATGTGAGGGTCTATCTCTCTCTGTCTTTACAGTGTGTATGTGATGTGAGGGTCTATCTCTCTCTGTCTTTACAGTGTGTATGTGATGTGAGGGTCTATCTCTCTCTGTCTTTACAGTGTGTATGTGATGTGAGGGTCTATCTCTCTCTGTCTTTACAGTGTGTATGTGATGTGAGGGTCTATCTCTCTCTGTCTTTACAGTGTGTATGTGATGTGATGGTCTATCTCTCTCTCTTTCTTTACAGTGTGTATGTGATGTGAGGGTCTATCTCTCTCTGTCTTTACAGTGTGTATGTGATGTGAGGGTCTATCTCTCTCTGTCTTTACAGTGTGTATGTAATGTGAGGGTCTATCTCTCTCTGTCTTTACAGTGTGTATGTGATGTGAGGGTCTATCTCTCTCTGTCTTTACAGTGTGTATGTGATGTGAGGGTCTATCTCTCTCTGTCTTTACAGTGTGTATGTGATGTGAGGGTCTATCTCTCTCTGTCTTTACAGTGTGTATGTGATGTGAGGGTCTATCTCTCTCTCTCTTTACAGTGTGTATGTGATGTGAGGGTCTATCTCTCTCTCTCTTTACAGTGTGTATGTGATGTGAGGGTCTATCTCTCTCTGTCTTTACAGTGTGTATGTGATGTGAGGGTCTATCTCTCTCTGTCTTTACAGTGTGTATGTGATGTGAGGGTCTATCTCTCTCTGTCTTTACAGTGTGTATGTGATGTGAGGGTCTATCTCTCTCTGTCTTTACAGTGTGTATGTGATGTGAGGGTCCATCTCTCTGTCTTTACAGTGTGTATGTGATGTGAGGGTCTATCTCTCTCTGTCTTTACAGTGTGTATGTGATGTGAGGGTCTATCTCTCTCTGTCTTTACAGTGTGTATGTGATGTGAGGGTCTATCTCTCTCTGTCTTTACAGTGTGTATGTGATGTGAGGGTCCATCTCTGTATTTACAGTGTGTATGTGATGTGAGGGTCTATCTCTCTCTGTCTTTACAGTGTGTATGTGATGTGAGGGTCTATCTCTCTCTGTCTTTACAGTGTGTATGTGATGTGAGGGTCCATCTCTATGTCTTTACAGTGTGTATGTGATGTGAGGGTCTATCTCTCTCTGTCTTTACAGTGTGTATGTGATGTGAGGGTCTATCTCTCTCTGTCTTTACAGTGTGTATGTGATGTGAGGGTCTATCTCTCTCTCTTTACAGTGTGTATGTGATGTGAGGGTCTATCTCTCTCTGTCTTTACAGTGTGTATGTGATGTGAGGGTCTATCTCTCTCTGTCTTTACAGTGTGTATGTTATGTGAGGGTCTATCTCTCTGTCTTTACAGTGTGTATGTGATGTGAGGGTCTATCTCTCTCTGTCTTTACAGTGTGTATGTGATGTGAGGGTCCATCTCTCTGTCTTTACAGTGTGTATGTGATGTGAGGGTCTATCTCTCTCTGTCTTTACAGTGTGTATGTGATGTGAGGGTCTATCTCTCTCTGTCTTTACAGTGTGTATGTGATGTGAGGGTCTATCTCTCTCTCTTTACAGTGTGTATGTGATATGAGGGTCTATCTCTCTCTGTCTTTACAGTGTGTATGTGATGTGAGGGTCTATCTCTCTCTGTCTTTACAGTGTGTATGTGATGTGAGGGTCTATCTCTCTCTGTCTTTACAGTGTGTATGTGATGTGAGGGTCTATCTCTCTCTGTCTTTACAGTGTGTATGTGATGTGAGGGTCTATCTCTCTCTGTCTTTACAGTGTGTATGTGATGTGAGGGTCTATCTCTCTCTGTCTTTACAGTGTGTATGTGATGTGAGGGTCTATCTCTCTCTGTCTTTACAGTGTGTATGTGATGTGAGGGTCTATCTCTCTCTCTTTACAGTGTGTATGTGATGTGAGGGTCTATCTCTCTCTGTCTTTACAGTGTGTATGTGATGTGAGGGTCTATCTCTCTCTGTCTTTACAGTGTGTATGTGATGTGAGGGTCTATCTCTCTGTCTTTACAGTGTGTATGTGATGTGAGGGCCCATCTCTCTCTTTACAGTGTGTATGTGATGTGAGGGTCTATCTCTCTCTGTCTTTACAGTGTGTATGTGATGTGAGGGTCCATCTCTCTGTCTTTACAGTGTGTATGTGATGTGAGGGCCCATCTCTCTCTTTACAGTGTGTATGTGATGTGAGGGTCTATCTCTCTCTGTCTTTACAGTGTGTATGTGATGTGAGGGTCTATCTCTCTCTGTCTTTACAGTGTGTATGTGATGTGAGGGCCCATCTCTCTCTTTACAGTGTGTATGTGATGTGAGGGTCTATCTCTCTCTGTCTTTACAGTGTGTATGTGATGTGAGGGTCTATCTCTCTCTGTCTTTACAGTGTGTATGTGATGTGAGGGTCTATCTCTCTCTGTCTTTACAGTGTGTATGTGATGTGAGGGTCTATCTCTCTCTGTCTTTACAGTGTGTATGTGATGTGAGGGTCTATCTCTCTCTGTCTTTACAGTGTGTATGTGATGTGAGGGTCTATCTCTCTCTGTCTTTACAGTGTGTATGTGATGTGAGGGTCTATCTCTCTCTGTCTTTACAGTGTGTATGTGATGTGAGGGTCTATCTCTCTCTGTCTTTACAGTGTGTATGTGATGTGAGGGTCTATCTCTCTCTGTCTTTACAGTGTGTATGTGATGTGAGGGTCTATCTCTCTCTGTCTTTACAGTGTGTATGTGATGTGAGGGTCCATATCTCTGTCTTTACAGTGTGTATGTGATGTGAGGGTCTATCTCTCTCTCAACCTACTTTCATGATACACTACATGACCAAAACTATGTGGACACCTGCTCCTCAAACATCTCATCTTGGTCCCCCTTTTGCTGCTATAACAGCCTCCAGTCTTCTGGGAAGTCTTTCCACTAGATGTTGGAACATTGTTGCGGGGACTTGCTTCCATTCAGCCACAAGAGCATTAGTGAGGTCAGGCTCTGATGTTGGGCGATTCGGCCTGGCTCGCAGTCGGTGTTCCAATTCATCCAAAAGGTGCTGGATGGGTTTGAGGTCAGGGCTCTGTGCAGGCCAGTCAAGTTCTTCCACACCAATCTCGACAAAAAAACATTTCTGTATGGACCTCGCTTTGTGCATGGGGGCATTGTCATGCTGAAACAGTACAGGGCCTTCCCCAAACTGTTGCTAAAAAGTTGGGATCACAGAATGGTCTAGAATGTCATTCCCTTCACTGGAACTAAGGGGTCTGTAGCCCGAACAATGAAAAACAACCCCAGACCATTATTCCTCCTCCACCAAACTTTTCCACTGCTCCAGATTTCAATGGACCAAGCTTTACACCACTGCAGCCAACGCTTGGCATTGCACATGGTGATCTTAGGCTTTGAGTGCTGCTGCTCGGCCATGGAAACCCATTTCAGGAAGCTCCCGACGAACAGTTCTTGTGTTGACTTTGCTTCTAGAGGCAGTTTGGAACTCGCTAGTGAGTGTTGCAACTGAGGACAGACGATTTTTGGGAGCGGTGTGGGTGTTTTACATTGGCACAGCAATCAGAAGGAAGGGTTAGGGCTTATTATTGATTCAAAAAAATATGTAGAATTGACCCTCCCCCAACCCTGTTAAGAGGAGCACAGGGCAGTTTCCCTTTTCTGACCCTGTTGCAGTGTGTGTGTGTGTGTGTGTGTGTGTGTGTGTGTGCGTGAGTGTGTGTGTAGAGGACATGCCTCCTGTGTGGGGTTATTATCTGGCTGAGTAAACACACAGGGCCTCTTTTCCTCCTCTTCCTCATCCTCCTCCTCCTCCTCACACAGGAGGCACACAGACACACAGGCAGACACACACACACACACACACTCTCTCTCTTTTACCCAGACACACACCCAATGACCAGTGTGCCCCCAGTGAAGGGGGTTAGTTAAGTGGGGTGAAGGCTCTGCAGAGTGTGAAATGATGATACTGTGAGGAGACTGACAGAGACTGAGGTAGCTGTTAGTTACTTCAACATCTTCTAGAGGATCTCACTATGGTGATACAACAGTCTAGAGCAGGGGTTTCTAACTCATTCCATGGAGAGCCTAGTGTCTGCTGGTTTTAGTTTATTCCTTTCAATTAAGCCCTAGACAACCAGGGGAGGGCAGTTCTTTAGTAATTAGTAAGCTTAACTCATCAATCAAGTACAAGGGAGGAGCGAAAACCTGCAGACTCTCGGTCCTCTGTGGAATGAGTTTGACATGTGGTCTAGAGAGAGAGACACATCGAGACACCGTTGCCCTAGAGCACACAAAAAAACACGATACATACCTCGGCCTAAACATCAGCACCACAGGTAACTTCCACAAAGCTGTGAACGATCTGAGAGACAAGGCAAGAAGGGCATTCTATGCCATCAAAAAGAACATAAAATTTGACATACCAATTCATACCAAACCCATTGCCCTTCATGGTTGTGTGGTCAGAGGTCCGCCCACCAACCAATAATTCACAAAATGGGACAAACACCAAATATCTTCAATGTGCAACTTAAAACACCAAGTAATGCAGAATTAGGCCGATACCCACTAATTATCCAAATCCAGAAAAGAGCGGTTAAATTCTACAACCACCTAAATGGAAGCGATTTCCAAACAAATCCATCACCTACAGAGAGATGAACCTGGAGAAGAGTCCCCTAAGCAAGCTGGTCCTGGGGCTCTGTTCACAAACACAAACAGACCCCACAGAGCCCCAGGACAGCAACACTATTAGACCCAACCAAATCATGAGAAAACAGAAAGATAATTACTTGACACATTGGAAAGAATTTAAAAAACAGAACAGAGTAAACTAGAATGCTATTTGGACCTAAACAGAGAGTACACAGTGGCAGAATACCTGACCACTGTGACTGACCCAAACTTAAGGAAAGCTTTGACTATGTACAGACTCAGTGAGCATAGCCTTGCTATTGAGACAGGCCTCAACCTGGCTCTCAAGAGAAGACAGGCTATGTGCACACTGCCACAAAATGAGGTGGAAACTGAGCTGCACAGATCCACAAGAAAAGAGCAACCAGTGAAGAACAAACACCATTGTAAATACAACCTATATTTATGTTTATTTATTTTCCATGTTGTACTTTAACTACTTGCACATCGTTACAACACTGTATGAATTTTGTGAGTGTAATGTTTACCTTTTCATTTTTATTGTTTATTTCACTTCTGTTTATGATCTACATCACTTGCTTTGGCAATGTTGCCGTGCCAATAACGCACACACACAACAAGCTCTCACAGTCCCACTGCAGAACCAGACGCTTGTCTGTAAACGTCAGATGTCGAAGGTTAAGTTTAGGCATTAATTCAGAATGGTTAGGTTGAGGGCTACATTTTGGGATAGGTATGGAGCCGCAGCTCACCCACACTCACATAACCCTTAACTTGAAAGGTAAACCTATGAATTGGATAATAATATTGGAGTTAAATTTAGTAAATGTGGTTGTCAGTGATGGTTCACTATACTATATATGGCTGAATTTTGCATTAATGTATTCAGCGCATTTCCAAGTATAAGACCTTTTTATAGCCAAGACCTGAAAATACCCTCACCTTCTAGAAACATCCACTCTGCTGAATCACTCCTTCAGAGCCCTGTGTAGCCTTCTACTGAAATGCTACTGTACTGCTACACAGTATACACACCCTGATGTGGTCATACACTATGAATGGTAGCTGTTAGTCCGGTCTCTTTACTTGGAAAATGGGGGAGAGGAGGGAGGATGAGGGAGGATGAGGGAGGGGGGAGAGGAGATGGAGGAGGAGGGGGGAGATGAGATGATGAGGAGGGAGATGGAGGAGGAGGAGGGGGAGAGCAGAGGGGGAATGGAGAGGAGGGAGGGGGGAGGAGAGGAGGGAGATGGGAGAGCAGGAGGGGGAATGGAGAGGAGGGAGGGGGGAGGAGAGGAGGGATGGAGGAAGATGGGGGGAGAGGGGGAGAAGAGGGACGGGGGAGAGGAGGGAGAACGGGAGGGAGAGGAGGGATGGGGAGAGGAGGAGGAGATGGGAGGGAGGTAATGTCTCTTGCTGAGTGGATTAGTGTGAGGTAGGAAGGAGGGGAGCCCCAATTAGATATGAGTGTTTAAACAGGAGCCATTATCTACTGTGGCCAGCACAGCGGGGGACGCTCACACACACACACACACACACACACACACACACACACACACACTTATTCCCCAACACTGCTGCATAGGGGCCAGTAGAAATCAGCACTGTCAGTGCCTTCCTATTTCCCCTCTGTCAATAAGCCAATTGGATATTCCCTACACCTACATTCTAACACTCAGCACCAATCATACTGGACACACAGTCTCCTCCCACAAACTGTATTAAAGAGATCATCTAATAGTCAGATCCTTGTGTGATGAAACCTCAACCCATTGACTGACTACAGTACACACTAACTCAAGTATGCATTGAGGGCCTGTCTCTCAACATAGGAATGTGTGTGTGTGTGTGTGTGTGTGTGTGTGTGTGTGTGTGTGTGTGTGTGTGTGTGTGTGTGTGTGTGTGTGTGTGTGTGTGTGTGTGTGTGTGTGTGTGTGTGTGTGTGTGTGTGTGTGTGTGTGTTCGTATGGCCTAATATTAGTGTTTGTCTCTGTTGTTGACCCTCTTGTCCCTCTGCAGAGTCTCTGGACAAGTGGGAGCGTCTGACTGTAGCTGATTCTCTGGAGCCAGTCCAGTTTGAGGACGGGGAGAAGATCGTGGTACAGGGAGACCCCGGAGATGACTTCTTCATCATCACAGAGGTACAGCAGTGTGTGTGTTTGTGTGTACGCATGTCTTTTTCTGGTTGTCACTAGCTTCCACAGCCACAAAGTCATCAATATGGCTAAACCTCACCTATTTCTACAATGTATCTTCTTAAAATTAGATTTGAACCCTAACCTTAACCACACTGCTAACCTTATGCCTAACCTTCACATTAAAATACAAACAAAAAGCTAATTTCTGTTGCCAATTTTGACTTTGTGGCTGTAGAATCTGACTTTGTGGCTGTAGAATCTGACTTTGTGGCTGTAGAATCTGACTTTGTGGCTGTAGAATCTGACTTTGTGGCTGTAGAATCTGACTTTGTGGCTGTAGAATCTGACTTTGTGGCTGTAGAACCTGACTTTGTGGCTGTAGAACCTGACTTTGTGGCTGTAGAATCTGACTTTGTGGCTGTAGAATCTGACTTTGTGGCTGTAGAATCTGACTTTGTGGCTGTAGAATCTGACTTTGTGGCTGTATAATCTGACTTTGTGGCTGTAGAATCTGACTTTGTGGCTGTAGAATCTGACTTTGTGGCTGTAGAATCTGACTTTGTGGCTGTAGAATCTGACTTTGTGTCACTGTGTCAGTGAGTGTGATGTGTGTGATGTGTCAGTGTGTCAGTGAGTGTGATGTGTCAGTGTGTTATGTGTCAGTGTGTCAGTGAATGTGATGTGTCAGTGTGTGTGATGTGTCAGTGTGTGTGATGTGTCAATGTGTCAGTGAGTGTGATGTGTCAGTGTGTCAGTGTGTGTGATGTGTCAGTGTGTCAGTGTGCGTGATGTGTCAATGTGTCAGTGTGTGTGATGTGTCAGTGTGTCAGTGAGTGTGATGTGTCAGTGAGTGTGATGTGTCAGTGTGTCAGTGAATGTGATGTGTCAGTGTGTGTGATGTGTCAGTGTGTGTGATGTGTCAATGTGTCAGTGAGTGTGATGTGTCAGTGTGTCAGTGTGTGTGATGTGTCAGTGTGTCAGTGTGTGTGATGTGTCAATGTGTCAGTGTGTGTGATGTGTCAGTGTGTCAGTGTGTGTGATGTGTCAGTGTGTCAGTGAGTGTGATGTGTCAGTGAGTGTGATGTGTCAGTGTGTCAGTGTGTGTGATGTGTCAATGTGTCAGTGTGTGTGATGTGTCAGTGTGTCAGTGAGTGTGATGTGTCAGTGAGTGTGATGTGTCAGTGTGTCAGTGAGTGTGATGTGTCAGTGAGTGTGATGTGTCATGTCTATGATGGAAGTCCAGTGTCTTGTTGTATATCAATACTTCCTCTTGTCTGAGATCAGAACTGATTACATCCTTATTGGCTCCAGGAGACAGACGAAGTGGCGTTGTGAGGTGTGTGTGTTTGTGTGCGTGGTGCATGCGTGTGTTCTGAGGAAGAGTGTGAATGAGTGTTTGGGAGAAGGGGGCTGGTCACACTGCTAGGTTTGTGGTTGTGTGGAGCAGGGCCCCTTAGAGCAGGGCCCCCCACCTGACAGCCAGTCAGTCAGCCTAACACACTTTTTATTAACTCCATAGTTTACAAAGGGGTTCCATCAGGGTCAAGCCAAGAGGACCAGTGTGTGTGAGGGGGGTCGTCTGTCCTTTTCTTGGTCTGTTGTTTTCACCTCCTGTTTCTCATCCTTTTACAACCCTCACCTCCTGTTTCTCATCCTTTCACAACCCTCACCTCCTGTTTCTCATCCTTTCACAACCCTCACCTCCTGTTTCTCATCCTTTCACAACCCTCACCTCCTGTTTCTCATCCTTTCACAACCCTCACCTCCTGTTTCTCATCCTTTCACAACTCTCACCTCCTGTTTCTCATCCTTTCACAACCCTCACCTCCTGTTTCTCATCCTTTCACAACCCTCACCTCCTGTTTCTCATCCTTTCACAACCCTCACCTCCTGTTTCTCATCCTTTCACAACCCTCACCTCCTGTTTCTCATCCTTTCACAACTCTCACCTCATGTTTAAACTTGGCTTGCTCTCATTCTTTTCCTCTCTCCCCCTCTCCTTCTCATCACTCTTTCCCTCTCTCTCTCTCTTCTCTCTCTCTCCCCCTCTCCTTCTCTCTCTACCTCTTAGTCTCTTTCTCTACCTCCCTCTCTCTTCCTTACGCTCTCTCTCTCTACCCCTCCAAACCTCTCTCTCCAGCTCTACCTCTTCTCTCTCTCTTTTACCCCCTATTCCCCCTCCCCCTCTCTCTTTCTCTCTCAGCCCTAACAATAGCCCCAGTGATTGGTAGCTAGCTAGCATGGAGCTCTGTGAGCCAAGCCCCAGTAAGGCGCAGCTGAGACTGGAGGGCTGGAGGGGTATTATCAGGCTGCTGAGTGAAGTATCCCTCCGTTTGGCTCTCTCTCCATCTCCACCTGCACCAATGAGCCTGCAGCACTGTAGCCACAACCCTCCCTCTCTACCTCCTTCCTTCCCTCACTTTCTACATTCCTCTCCCATCCTCTCTAGTCTGGAAGGCAGCTGCATTGACTGTGCTGTCCTCTCCTCGTTTCTAGATCGACTGTGCTGTCCTCTCCTCGTTTCTAGATCGACTGTGCTATCCTCTCCTCGTTTCTAGATCGACTGTGCTATCCTCTCCCTGTTTCTAGATTGACTGTGCTGTCCTCTCCTCGTTTCTAGATCGACTGTGCTGTCCTCTCCTCGTTTCTAGATCGACTGTGCTGTCCTCTCCCTGTTTCTAGATCGACTGTGCTGTCCTCTCCTCGTTTCTAGATCGACTGTGCTGTCCTCTCCCTGTTTCTAAATTGACTGTGTTGTCCTCTCCCTGTTTCTAGATCGACTGTGCTGTCCTCTCCCTGTTTCTAAATTGACTGTGTTGTCCTCTCCCTGTTTCTAGATCGACTGTGCTGTCCTCTCCCTGTTTCTAGATCGACTGTGCTGTCCTCTCCCTGTTTCTAAATTGACTGTGCTGTCCTCTCCCTGTTTCTAGATCGACTGTGCTGTCCTCTCCCTGTTTCTAAATTGACTGTGCTGTCCTCTCCCTGTTTCTAGATCGACTGTGCTGTCCTCTCCCTGTTTCTAGATCGACTGTGCTGTCCTCTCCCTGTTTCTAGATTGCCTGTTCCATCCCCCTCATAGTTTCTAGATTCCATTACAGGTCAGGTGATGTGAGAGAGAGAAGAGAGGCAGGTCACATACTACAGAGTCTAGACTTCCAGTTGTAGGCTAAGGCCCTGACTAAAGGCATAGTAGAGACCGGCTGGAGAGGAGATACAGTGCCTTGCGAAAGTATTCGGCCCCCTTGAACTTTGCGACCTTTTGCCACATTTCAGGCTTCAAACATAAAGATATAAAACTGTATTTTTTTGTGAAGAATCAACAACAAGTGGGACACAATCATGAAGTGGAACGACATTTATTGGATATTTCAAACTTTTTTAACAAATCAAAAACTGAAAAATTGGGCGTGCAAAATTATTCAGCCCCCTTAAGTTAATCAATCAATCAATCAATCAAATTTATTTTATATAGCCCTTCGTACATCAGCTGATATCTCAAAGTGCTGTACAGAAACCCAGCCTAAAACCCCAAACAGCAAGCAATGCAGGTGAAGAAGCACGGTGGCTAGGAAAAACTCCCTAGAAAGGCCAAAACCTAGGAAGAAACCTAGAGAGGAACCAGGCTATGTGGGGTGGCCAGTCCTCTTCTGGCTGTGCCGGGTGGAGATTATAACAAAACATGGTCAAGATGTTCAAATGTTCATAAATGACCAGCATGGTCGAATAATAATAAGTTAAGTTAATACTTTGTAGCGCCACCTTTTGCTGCGATTACAGCTGTAAGTCGCTTGGGGTATGTCTCTATCAGTTTTGCACATCGAGAGACTGACATTTTTTCCCATTCCTCCTTGCAAAACAGCTCGAGCTCAGTGAGGTTGGATGGAGAGCATTTGTGAACAGCAGTTTTCAGTTCTTTCCACAGATTCTCGATTGGATTCAGGTCTGGACTTTGACTTGGCCATTCTAACACCTGGATATGTTTATTTTTGAACCATTCCATTGTAGATTTTGCTTTATGTTTTGGATCATTGTCTTGTTGGAAGACAAATCTCCATCCCAGTCTCAGGTCTTTTGCAGACTCCATCAGGTTTTCTTCCAGAATGGTCCTGTATTTGGCTCCATCCATCTTCCCATCAATTTTAACCATCTTCCCTGTCCCTGCTGAAGAAAAGCAGGCCCAAACCATGATGCTGCCACCACCATGTTTGACAGTGGGGATGGTGTGTTCAGCTGTGTTGCTTTTACGCCAAACATAACATTTTGCATTGTTGCCAAAAAGTTCAATTTTGGTTTCATCTGACCAGAGCACCTTCTTCCACATGTTTGGTGTGTCTCCCAGGTGGCTTGTGGCAAACTTTAAACGACACTTTTTATGGATATCTTTAAGAAATGGCTTTCTTCTTGCCACTCTTCCATAAAGGCCAGATTTGTGCAATATACGACTGATTGTTGTCCTATGGACAGAGTCTCCCACCTCAGCTGTAGATCTCTGCAGTTCATCCAGAGTGATCATGGGCCTCTTGGCTGCATCTCTGATCAGTCTTCTCCTTGTATGAGCTGAAAGTTTAGAGGGATGGCCAGGTCTTGGTAGATTTGCAGTGGTCTGATACTCCTTCCATTTCAATATTATCGCTTGCACAGTGCTCCTTGGGATGTTTAAAGCTTGGGAAATCTTTTTGTATCCAAATCCGGCTTTAAACTTCTTCACAACAGTATCTCGGACCTGCCTGGTGTGTTCCTTGTTCTTCATGATGCTCTCTGCGCTTTTAACGGACCTCTGAGACTATCACAGTGCAGGTGCATTTATACGGAGACTTGATTACACACAGGTGGATTGTATTTATCATCATTAGTCATTTAGGCCAACATTGGATCATTCAGAGATCCTCACTGAACTTCTGGAGAGAGTTTGCTGCACTGAAAGTAAAGGCTGAATAATTTTGCACGCCCAATTTTTCAGTTTTTGATTTGTTAAAAAAGTTTGAAAAGTTTGAAAAAAGTTTAAATGTCGTCCCACTTCATGATTGTGTCCCACTTGTTGTTGATTCTTCACAAAAAAATACAGTTTTATATCTTTATGTTTGAAGCCTGAAATGTGGCAAACGGTCGCAAAGTTCAAGGTGGCCGAATACTTTCGCAAGGCACTGTAGATACACTGAGAGCAGAAAGCACAGAGAGAGATGAACCAAAAAGGAAAGAGACTGTTTTTGCAGAGAGAGAGAGCGCTTGTCTGACTCTGGACTTCCCCTCCAGCAGGCCCTCAGCCCAGTCAGTCCATTCCTCTGTCCCCCTGGGTATTCTCTGGTCCCTGTGTGTCTCTGACAGATCAGGACCCCACTGAGAACATGGCCCTTTTTAAACGGGAACAGGCATCTGGTGTCATTTCTAAAGCCCCAGGAAAAGAATAGGGGAAATTTCCCATTGAAAGCCGAAAAAGCCCTGTATTTCTCACTGGTTTAATTTCAGAGGGACATCCAGGCCTCCTGTCTTTTATATCATCTGTCTGAGTCACTCTTTCATTCCTTTCTCATTGGTGACAGCATGGGTATCCCATGTCAGGGTGTCCGCGGGTCCTTAAAGAGTCTTAAAAACTATTCAATTCATTTATCTGATTTAAAGGCCTTAATACATCTTAAAATGTCTTAAATTAAGTTTGAAAAGGTTTCAGTTCAATTATTTAAAAAAATATTAATATTTTACATTTCGGCTTCAATATTTATTTTTACATTTTAAATGCGTTAAGCACTATGTGGGTTGTAATGCTGTAACAACACAGACTAAAACCATGCATAGAAGTCCCATGATGGTGGTAACTGCCCATTACTGATTATCACCTATTAACCACCATGTATTACCATTACTGATTATCACCTATTAACCACCATGTATTACCATTACTGTACAATATTTCAGTTGTCTATATTACATTTGTTTATTTGATGACTTTATTATTTCATTCCAAGTCATCTCATCTCATCTCTATAGAGCTGCTGCCTATGCTGTCAACAATCACTATCTCAGCAGTTCAAAGTAAAATACTTCTGAATACCTGCTGGATACCAACTATCAATCACTGTATCTTCAGGTAGAGATTCCTCTCGAAGCAACTGCTCTCTCTGTTTCCCCTCTTGATCATTCATTTTTCTGTCTCTTATGTAGCAGACGTAAAAGAAACACAGACCGGACAAGTAGTCACACAATGGATTATGGTAATTGTAGTTCATTATCACATTTTCTGCACTAAACTATGTAGAACATTGTCCTGTTGGAAACTACAATTCCCTACTACATCACACCGTTTGGGTATGATCTGATTAACTCTAGAGAATTGTATTTATTTATTTTTATTTAACTATGCAAGTCAGTTGAGAACAAATTCTTATTTACAATGACGGCCTAGGAACAGTGGGTTAACTGCCTTGTTCAGGGGAAGAACGACAGATTTTCACCTTATCAGCTCGGGGATATCATCTAGCAACCTTTTGGTTACTGGCCCAGTGCTCTAACCACTACGCTACCTGTCGCCCCACAGAGAAACTGCAGGTCAATGTGCACTATCTGAAATGGAATTCAAATAATGTAACCAATGTGAGTCAGTGACATTTTGGTTAGTTTCTCAGAACTAGTAATTGAGATAATGCTCCAGCAGAATGGAGCAGTGACTATATCAAGTAGCCTATATAGGCCTGTACTGTTACTCGCATGGCTATCTGGCAGTAAATATCATATTTACAGTTAGCAATCTAGCTAATGTGTTTTGAGATCCCACTTCCTCAGGTGCTAAATGATGTAGCATAGGCATAGCACACACAAAAACATAGAAGGCAAATCCATCTCTAAAAAGCCAAACACATTATTCTGGATCCTATTTTGACATGGTGCAAATCATAATATCCATAATGCATTTCCTGAATATATCAGATGACATAGCTAACTTCTTTCATGTCTTACTTGGCACTGTAAAAATACAGTGTTAGGGCCTCCCGGGTGGCGCAGTGGTTAAGGGCGCTGTACTGCAGCGCCAGCTGTGCCATCAGAGTCCTGGGTTCGCGCCCAGGCTCTGTCGTAACCGGCCGCGACCGGGAGGGTTAGGGAGGGCTTGGTCGGTAGGGGTGTCCTTGTCTCATTGCGCACCAGCGACTCCTGTGGCGGGCTGGGTGCAGTGTACGCTAGCCAAGGTGGCCAGGTGCACGGTGTTTTCCTCCGGCGCATTGGTGCGGTAGGGTTGGATGTGCGCTGTGTTAAAGAAGCAGTGGCTTGGTTGGTTGTGTATCGGAGGACGCATGACTTTCAACCTTCGTCTCTCCCGAGCCCGTACGGGAGTTGGGTGCAGTGTACGCTAGCCAAGGTGGCCAGGTGCACGGTGTTTCCTCCGGCGCATTGGTGCGGTAGGGTTGGATGTGCGCTGTGTTAAAGAAGCAGTGGCTTGGTTGGTTGTGTATCGGAGGACGCATGACTTTCAACCTTCGTCTCTCCCGAGCCCGTACGGGAGTTGTAGCGATGAGACAAGATAGTAGCTACAACACAATTGGATACCACGAAATTGGGGAGAAAAAGGGGTAAAATTTTTAACAAATTCAACAACAAAAAAAAAATACAGTGTAGAGCCTTCCTGCTTCAAAGTATAGCCATTTGATACCTGATTCACTGAATGAAGGAATTATTTGATTAGACTATTTGGTTGTAGGCTAATGTTCTGATGTCATAGCATAACCCCTCCAGGAGAGCCACTGGGTGTGGAGATGTTTGTTCCAGCCCTACTCTAACATCCTAACACTGTTACTGTATAAAACACATGTGGTCAACTCTCCATCTGAAGTGCTAGGCCACTGGGCGTGGAGACGTTTGTTCCAGCCCTACTCTAACATCCATACCACTGTTACTGTATAAAACACATGTGGTCAACTCTCCATCTGAAGAGCTAGGCCACTGGGTGTGGAGACATTTGTTCCAGCCCTACTCTAACATCCATACCACTGTTACTGTATAAAACACATGTGGTCAACTCTCCATCTGAAGAGCTAGGCCACTGGGTGTGGAGACATTTGTTCCAGCCCTACTCTAACATCCATACCACTGTTACTGTATAAAACACATGTGGTCAACTCTCCATCTGAAGAGCTAGGCCACTGGGTGTGGAGACATTTGTTCCAGCCCTACTCAAGCACACCTGAATCAGCTTAACAAGGTTCTGTTGTTGCCTGTTGAACAGCTGATTGGTATGGTATTGAGCATCATTATACTAAGCTGGTTTTAGTATCGTAGACAAAATTCTGATTACAGAGTTTGTGATCTAGCTGTTGATTAGTCCATTCTTATTTTATTTATTTATTTCACCTTTATTTAACCAGGTAGGCTAGTTGAGAACAAGTTCTCATTTGCAACTGCAACCTGGCCAAGATAAAGCAAAGCAGTTCGACACATACAACAACACAGAGTTACACATGGAATAAACAGACATACAATCAATAATACAGTAGAAAAATCTTTCTACAGCATGTACAAATGAGAGAGGTAAGGCAATAGTGAGGCCATGGTGGCAAAGTAATTACAATATAGCAATTAAACACTGGAATGGTAGGATGTGCAGAAGATGAATGTCCAAGTTAAGATCCTGGGGTGCAAACGAGCAAGATAAATAAATAAATACAGTATGGGGATGAGGTAGATTGGATGGATTATTTACAGATGAGCTATGTACAGGTGCAGTTAATATGGGCAACCCCATGCTTCAGCCATCAATAGCCTAGCCACTATGCTACTACAACGGTAAGGCTATAGGATTATACGTATTGATAAAATAGCACACTTGCCTAATATGAGCTAGGCTATAGCCTTTGGTGAAAGAGCCAACCCTAAAAAATACTACTTTTTACCAACATGGGCTCATTTCTGGAGAGGAATATTGGCAGGTGTGTGGTGCTCGCAGACCTCAACATTGGTATAAAATTGAATTCCAATTGGCGTTAAAAAGTCTTAAATACCTGATATCTGCATGTTTTACAATCAATATCTTTCTGTATTACAGTACTGTTCTGTATATTTATCCATCCCTCCTTCTTTTTTGATCTCCCTCTCTCTCTCTCTCTCTCTCTGAAGTCAGTAGTATCTCTATATATTTTATATTTATCCATCACTCTCTTCTTCTTCTCTCTCTCTATCTCGGTCTCCCTCTCTCTCTCTCTCTCTCTCTCTGAAGTCAGTAGTATCTCTATATGTTTTACATTTATCCATCACTCTCTTCTTCTTCTCTCTCTCTATCTCGGTCTCCCTCTCTCTCTCTCTCTCTCTGAAGTCAGTAGTATCTCTATATGTTTTACATTTATCCATCACTCTCTTCTTCTTCTTCTCTCTCTCTATCTCGGTCTCCCTCTCCCTCTCTCTCTCTCTCTCTGAAGTCAGTAGTATCTCTATATATTTTATATTTATCCATCACTCTCTTCTTCTTCTTCTCTCTCTCTATCTCGGTCTCCCTCTCCCTCTCTCTCTCTCTCTGAAGTCAGTAGTATCTCTATATATTTTATATTTATCCATCACTCTCTTCTTCTTCTTCTCTCTCTCTATCTCGGTCTCCCTCTCCCCCTCTCTCTCTCTCTCTGAAGTCAGTAGTATCTCTATATATTTTATATTTATCCATCACTCTCTTCTTCTTCTTCTCTCTCTCTATCTCGGTCTCCCTCTCCCTCTCTCTCTCTCTCTGAAGTCAGTAGTATCTCTATATATTTTATATTTATCCATCACTCTCTTCTTCTTCTCTCTCTCTCTATCTCGGTCTCCCTCTCCCTCTCTCTCTCTCTCTCTGAAGTCAGTAGTATCTCTATATATTTTATATTTATCCATCACTCTCTTCTTCTTCTTCTCTCTCTCTATCTCGGTCTCCCTCTCCCTCTCTCTCTCTCTCTGAAGTCAGTAGTATCTCTATATATTTTATATTTATCCATCACTCTCTTCTTCTTCTCTCTCTCTCTATCTCGGTCTCCCTCTCCCTCTCTCTCTCTCTCTGAAGTCAGTAGTATCTCTATATATTTTATATTTATCCATCACTCTCTTCTTCTTCTTCTCTCTCTCTCGGTCTCCCTCTCCCTCACTTGCTCCCTCCCTGGAGGCTGACTCTCCTGACCCTGTGTGAAACTCAACAGAGCCACATTCCACCAGACAACCGCCCTGCTCTGGGAAAGTCAGACCCAGCCACAGAGAGAGAGAGAGAGGGGGGGGGGAGAGGAAAGGAATGGAGGGATGAGCTAAGGAGCAAGAGGGAGAGATGTAAGGCAGAGGAGAGGCTGAGGGGTTGGGGGTATACCACATCATATCTTGACGTTGTTGTTGCAACCTATCATTTGTCATACTTTCATCTCATCGCTTAGTTTTTTCTCACCGATGCTTAGGTAAGCCCTGACAACTATCCCTTCTTCATTTGAAAAGGCCTCTCATCCTTCCCCCTCTCTCTCTCTCTCTCTCTCTCTCTCTCTCTCTCTCTCTCTCGCGCTCTCTCTTGCTCTTCCTTTCCCTTCTTCTCTTTCTCTCTCTTTCTCTCTCTGCCAAAAGCCAAACCCCCAATCACTAATTATATGTATGAGGGATTAAAAAACATGTGGGATAAAGACATCACTTTCTTTTCACACACCCCAGAGGAGAGGAGAGAGGGAATAGGGCCTTAATGAAAAGTGGCGTGTTTACATTTCTTCTCACACTGTACAAACCAGCCTATACACAGACTGTCAGGCGGTGGCCGTGAAGAAGACTACGCCTCACCAAAGGATAGGAGGGGTATAGACGCCTCTCACTGTTCAGAGGTGTATCCTATTAGCTATGCAATTAGCCACTACACATTAACAAAAAAATATAATTTAATACAGGATCTGTTAGCATAAATTATATTTTATTAAATGAATACTTCAGGATTTTGGCTATGAAGCCCTTTAACTACTTCTCCAGAGTCAGATTAACATATATAATATTTATGTTTCTGCGTGCAGTATGAAGGAAGTTGCTAACTAGCGTTAGCGCAATGATTGTAAGTCTATGGTAACTACTAGCATGCTAGTAGATACCATAGACTTCCAGTCATTGCACTAATGCTAATGAGTACCACAGTATGAGTCATAATACCCATTAAACCTAGCGGTCAAACAGGTAAATGGTTCCAAACGTTTTTCCCACCATTCTCACAGGGGATTTTAGAGACTCTTAAAATAAGGTCTGTTTCATGTAGGCTTACCCTGGCGTGACATTTTGATTACCTTGTAAATCTTTCCCTGACAAGGTGACTTATCAATATATTCGCCTTTATAAACTCCTAATAAATGAAATTCTAATTAGCTGCTAATATGGCTACCATAAACAACTACAAAATGCCATGATGATCTGGACGAGACTGCCAAATGGAGGCAAAGGTAAGAATCTCTTGATTAACTATCTAATGTTAGCTACATGTAGTAATAAATAAGACTACACGAAACACAGCCCTTATTTTAAGTGTTTCTAAATTCCCCTATGAATTGAAAAACGAGTGGAACCATTTCCCTGTTTGACCGCTAGGTTTTATGGGTATTATGACACCTCCACTGTGGGCTGGCAAACTACCTCTAACTTCCTTCATACTGGTTTCAGAGGCGTAAACTGGTCTCCATGAGTTCATCTGACTCTGGGGAAGTAGATAAAGCACCTCATTGCCAAAATCCCAAAGTTTCCTTTTAACACAAATAAGTTTGCTTTACAGAACCTTTTTTTGTTTAAGTTTTACAGCAAATGTCCTGCAATTTGACACAATTTGCCATTATGTCATGTTAATATGATATCTGAATAAGAGTGAAGAACAAAATCAATGTGGGCCCCCTGCAGGTCAGGACCCCTGCAGGTCAGTACCTCTGGGCACATGCCCGGTCGGTAATTTGGCCATGATTACTACAAGTTTAGATAGCTGGCTAGACTAACTAGACTAATATACCAATCTAATAAAGGTAGACTCAGAGAAATGACGTGGCCACGAGCAGCACTACAGATATTGAGATCAGCGAGATGCAAGACACACACAGTTTCTGCACATTTGCACTGATTCGCTTCACACTGTTCACAGTCTTCCTTTGTCTTCCTTCCTCATAGCAGCAGCAGCTACCATCATATCATATGGTTATGTGTCTTCCTTCCTCATAGCAGCAGCAGCTACCATCATATCATATGGTTATGTGTCTTCCTCATAGCAGCAGCAGCTACCATCATATCATATGGTTATGTGTCTTCCTCATAGCAGCAGCAGCTACCATCATATCATATGGTTATGTGTCTTCCTTCCTCATAGCAGCAGCAGCAGCTACCATCATATCATATGGTTATGTGTCTTCCTTCCTCATAGCAGCAGCAGCTACCATCATATCATATGGTTATGTGTCTTCCTTCCTCATAGCAGCAGCAGCAGCTACCATCATATCATATGGTTATGTGTCTTCCTTCCTCATAGCAGCAGCAGCTACCATCATATCATATGGTTACGTGTCTTCCTCATAGCAGCAGCAGCAGCTACCATCATATCATATGGTTATGTGTCTTCCTTCCTCATAGCAGCAGCAGCAGCTACCATCATATCATATGGTTATGTGTCTTCCTTCCTCATAGCAGCAGCAGCTACCATCATATCATATGGTTATGTGTCTTCCTCATAGCAGCAGCAGCAGCTACCATCATATCATATGGTTATGTGTCTTCCTCATAGCAGCAGCAGCTACCATCATATCATATGGTTATGTGTCTTCCTCATAGCAGCAGCAGCTACCATCATATCATATGGTTATGTGTCTTCCTTCCTCATAGCAGCAGCAGCTACCATCATATCATATGGTTATGTGTCTTTCTTCCTCATAGCAGCAGCAGCAGCTACCATCATATCATATGGTTATGTGTCTTCCTCATAGCAGCAGCAGCTACCATCATATCATATGGTTATGTGTCTTTCTTCCTCATAGCAGCAGCAGCTACCATCATATCATATGGTTATGTGTCTTCCTTCCTCATAGCAGCAGCAGCTACCATCATATCATATGGTTATGTGTCTTCCTCATAGCAGCAGCAGCTACCATCATATCATATGGTTATGTGTCTTCCTCATAGCAGCAGCAGCTACCATCATATCATATGGTTATGTGTCTTCCTCATAGCAGCAGCAGCTACCATCATATCATATGGTTATGTGTCTTCCTCATAGCAGCAGCAGCAGCTACCATCATATCATATGGTTATGTGTCTTCCTCATAGCAGCAGCAGCAGCTACCATCATATCATATGGTTATGTGTCTTCCTTCCTCATAGCAGCAGCAGCTACCATCATATCATATGGTTATGTGTCTTCCTCATAGCAGCAGCAGCTACCATCATATCATATGGTTATGTGTCTTCCTCATAGCAGCAGCAGCAGCTACCATCATATCATATGGTTATGTGTCTTCCTCATAGCAGCAGCAGCTACCATCATATCATATGGTTATGTGTCTTCCTCATAGCAGCAGCAGCTACCATCATATCATATGGTTATGTGTCTTCCTTCCTCATAGCAGCAGCAGCTACCATCATATCATATGGTTATGTGTCTTCCTTCCTCATAGCAGCAGCAGCTACCATCATATCATATGGTTATGTGTCTTCCTTCCTCATAGCAGCAGCAGCAGCAGCTACCATCATATCATATGGTTATGTGTCTTCCTTCCTCATAGCAGCAGCAGCTACCATCATATCATATGGTTATGTGTCTTCCTTCCTCATAGCAGCAGCAGCTACCATCATATCATATGGTTATGTGTCTTCCTCATAGCAGCAGCAGCTACCATCATATCATATGGTTATGTGTCTTCCTTCCTCATAGCAGCAGCAGCTACCATCATATCATATGGTTATGTGTCTTCATTCCTCATAGCAGCAGCAGCTACCATCATATCATATGGTTATGTGTCTTCCTTCCTCATAGCAGCAGCAGCTACCATCATATCATATGGTTATGTGTCTTCCTTCCTCATAGCAGCAGCAGCAGCTACCATCATATCATATGGTTATGTGTCTTCCTTCCTCATAGCAGCAGCAGCTACCATCATATCATATGGTTATGTGTCTTCCTTCCTCATAGCAGCAGCAGCTACCATCATATCATATGGTTATGTGTCTTCCTCATAGCAGCAGCAGCTACCATCATATCATATGGTTATGTGTCTTCCTTCCTCATAGCAGCAGCAGCTACCATCATATCATATGGTTATGTGTCTTCATTCCTCATAGCAGCAGCAGCTACCATCATATCATATGGTTATGTGTCTTCCTTCCTCATAGCAGCAGCAGCTACCATCATATCATATGGTTATGTGTCTTCCTTCCTCATAGCAGCAGCAGCAGCTACCATCATATCATATGGTTATGTGTCTTCCTTCCTCATAGCAGCAGCAGCTACCATCATATCATATGGTTATGTGTCTTCCTTCCTCATAGCAGCAGCAGCTACCATCATATCATATGGTTATGTGTCTTCCTTCCTCATAGCAGCAGCAGCTACCATCATATCATATGGTTATGTGTCTTCCTCATAGCAGCAGCAGCAGCTACCATCATATCATATGGTTATGTGTCTTCCTTCCTCATAGCAGCAGCAGCAGCTACCATCATATCATATGGTTATGTGTCTTCCTCATAGCAGCAGCAGCAGCTACCATCATATCATATGGTTATGTGTCTTCCTCATAGCAGCAGCAGCAGCTACCATCATATCATATGGTTATGTGTCTTCCTTCCTCATAGCAGCAGCAGCTACCATCATATCATATGGTTATGTGTCTTCCTCATAGCAGCAGCAGCAGCTACCATCATATCATATGGTTATGTGTCTTCCTTCCTCATAGCAGCAGCAGCAGCTACCATCATATCATATGGTTATGTGTCTTCCTCATAGCAGCAGCAGCAGCTACCATCATATCATATGGTTATGTGTCTTCCTTCCTCATAGCAGCAGCAGCTACCATCATATCATATGGTTATGTGTCTTCCTCATAGCAGCAGCAGCAGCTACCATCATATCATATGGTTATGTGTCTTCCTCATAGCAGCAGCAGCAGCTACCATCATATCATATGGTTATGTGTCTTCCTTCCTCATAGCAGCAGCAGCTACCATCATATCATATGGTTATGTGTCTTCCTCATAGCAGCAGCAGCAGCTACCATCATATCATATGGTTATGTGTCTTCCTTCCTCATAGCAGCAGCAGCAGCTACCATCATATCATATGGTTATGTGTCTTCCTTCCTCATAGCAGCAGCAGAAGCTACCATCATATCATATGGTTATGTGTCTTCCTTCCTCATAGCAGCAGCAGAAGCTACCATCATATCATATGGTTATGTGTCTTCCTTCCTCATAGCAGCAGCAGAAGCTACCATCATATCATTGCTGCTGAGGGAATTACACTGTCAACAGTTCATGTAGGGTAACTAACTAACACAATTATGCATTGAGGGCCTATCTCTCAACATATGAGTGTGTGTGTGTGTGTGTGTGTGTGTGTGTGTGTGTGTGTGTGTGTGTGTGTGTGTGTGTGTGTGTGTGTGTGTGTGTGTGTGTGGGTACAGTCTAAAAAGGTGAGACAGTGCAGACATTGAGTGCGGGGTGGCCTCGTATGAACAAGCTACTCAACGTATCTCCCCTCCTCTCCTCCCTCCATCCCTTTCTCTCTGTCTTTGTCTTTCCCCTGTGTTTGTTCAGCAGTCATTACTTCCTGCTTCTGAGCCACTACATTTTGACATGACAAAAGGACCCCTTGCATTCTGCAATACTGTGTGTGTGCACGTTGCGTGTGTTTGCATGCGTACATGAGTGTGTGTGTGCGCGTTGCATGTGTGTGTGTGTGTGTGTGAGAGAGAGAGAGATTTGTCTGTGTGAGAAATTTGTCTGTGTGGGGTTTGTTTCTTTGGTCTCAGACTGCCATTCACACACAGTGCTATCTGCCCAGTGATCTCTCCTGGAGGTTTAGTATTTAGCAGAGTGATGGATGTTGTCTGCCTGTCATTAGGTGGGCTTGCTCTCTCTCTCTGTCTCTCTCTGTCTCTGTCTCTCTCTCTGTCTCTCTCTCTCTCTCTCTCTCTCTCTGTCTCGCTCTCTCTCTCTCTCTCTGTCTCTTTCTCTCTCTCTGTCTCTCTGTCTCTCTCTGTCTCTTTCTCTCGCTCTCTCTCTGTGTGTGTCTCTCTCGCTCTCTCTCAACCTGTCTCTCTCTTTGTCTCTCTGTCTCTCACTCTCTCTCTCTCTTTTTTTCTCTCACTCTCTCTCTCTGTGTCTCTCTCGCTCTCTCTCTCTATCTGTCTCTCTCTTTGTCTCTCACTCTCTCGCTCTCTCTCACTGTTTCTCACTCTCTCTCTCTGTCTCTCTCTCTCTGTCTCTCTCTCTTTTTGTCTCGCGCTCTCTCTCTGTCTCTCTCTCGCTCTCTCTCCCCTCTCTTTCTCTCTCTCTGTCCTTCTGTCTACCTTCCCCATTGCCCCTCTGTCTCTCTCTCCCTCTCTTGCTAACCCCCTCCCCTTCCATCCCAACTCTCCCTCCCCTCCCTCCCTCTACTCATCTTTTCCTCTTCCTGTTGGCCAGGGGTACAGTAAATGAGGACATCCCCATGTTTATTGAAGACATACTGTGCTGTATCTAGGGAGCTCAGCTCATGGTAATACTGTACTGTATCTAGGGAGCTCAGCTCATGGTTAATACTGTACTGTATCTAGAGAGCTCAGCTCATGGTTAATACTGTACTGTATCTAGGGAGCTCAGCTCATGGTAATACTGTACTGTATCTAGGGAGCTCAGCTCATGGTAATACTGTACTGTATCTAGGGAACTCAGCTCATGGTAATACTGTACTGTATCTAGGGAGCTCAGCTCATGGTTAATACTGTACTGTATCTAGAGAGCTCAGCTCATGGTTAATACTGTACTGTATCTAGGGAGCTCAGCTCATGGTAATACTGTACTGTATCTAGGGAGCTCAGCTCATGGTAATACTGTACTGTATCTAGGGAGCTCAGCTCATGGTTAATACTGTACTGTATCTAGAGAGCTCAGCTCATGGTTAATACTGTACTGTATCTAGAGAGCTCAGCTCATGGTTAATAATGTACTGTATCTAGAGAGCTCAACTCATGGTTAATACTGTACTGTATCTAGAGAACTCAGCTCATGGTTAATACTGTACTGTATCTAGAGAGCTCAGCTCATGGTTAATACTGTACTGTATCTAGAGAGCTCAGCTCATGGTTAATACTGTACTGTATCTAGAGAGCTCAGCTCATGGTTAATACTGTACTGTATCTAGAGAGCTCAGCTCATGGTTAATACTGGACTGTATCTAGAGAGCACGGGCTCATGGTTAATACTGGACTGTATCTAGAGAGCTCAGCTCATGGTTAATACTGTACTGTATCTAGAGAGCTCAGCTCATGGTCAATACTGTACTGTATCTAGAGAGCTCAGCTCATGGGGTGCTATATATGAGATAGTGATCCTGGATGGGCACCCTGGATGGGCCTGTTCAGCCGTGTGTAAAAACTGTCCGTTCTTTTCAATTTGTCTATGTGTACAGACTCTCTCTCACTCTCTCTCATAGAACTCTCTTACAGTTTGTCTCTGTGTACAGACTCTCTCTCACTCTCTCTCATAGAACTCTCTTACAGTTTGTCTCTGTGTACAGACTCTCTCTCATAGAACTCCCTTATAATTTGATGTCCTTTAGCATTTGGGATCTTAATCCTCTACTGCCCCCCTCTCTTCTCCTCTCTTCCTCCTCTCTCTTCTTCTCATCCTTATCCTCCCAACATATCCTCCTCTTCCACTCCTCTCCTCCTCCTTGCTCTTGGCTCCGTCAGACTGGCACCCCGTGTGTCTGAGACGGCAGGAGGGAAGAGGAGGGGAAAGAAGGGTGGGAATAGAGGGGTCCTTCTGGCCTTGGGCCCGTCGCTGTTGGCATCCACTTAATCTGGATAATAAAACAAGGAACATTTTGCCAAGTTTGGACATTTTGCCGGTCCCCACAAGGAAAAATGCTATTTTAGGTTTAGGGTTACAATTAGGGTTAGGGTTAGAATTAAGGATAGGGTTAGGGGTTATGGTTAGGTTAAGGGTTAAGTTTAGGGTTAGGGAAAATAGGATTTGGGATGAGAATCAATGACTTGGTCCCCACGAGAAGAACATAACATGCATGTGTTCGTGAATGAGAGTCAGTGTTTGAATGCGTGTGTTGGTGTCCACCACTACTCTCCTATGCTCTTAGGCTCAGGCTTCTGACTTTCCCACAGAACATGTAGGTCTGTCTGTCTGTCTGTCTGTCTGCCTGTCTGTCTGTCTGTCTCTGAGCCCCAGCTTAGCTTCAGAGCACCACAGCCAGACTACCATACTGCCACACTGCCATGCTACAACACTGCCACACTACCACGCTACCACACTACCACGCTACCACACTACCACACTACCACGCTACCACACTGCCACACTGCCACGCTACCACACTACCACGCTACCAGGCTACCACGCTACCACACTACCACGCTACCACATTACCACGCTACCACACTGCCACGCTACCACACTACCACGCTACCACACTACCACGCTACCAGGCTACCACGCTACCACACTACCACACTACCAGGCTACCACGCTACCACATTACCACGCTACCACACTGCCACGCTACCACACTACCACACTACTACACTACCAGGCTACCACACTACCACGCTACCACACTACCAGGCTACCACACTACCACGCTACCAAGCTACCACGCTACCACACTACCACGCTACCACACTACCACACTACCAGGCTACCACACTACCAGGCTACCACACTACCAGGCTACCACACTACCACACTACCTCGCTACCACACTACCACACTACCACACTACCAGACTACCACGCTACCACACTACCACACTACCAGACTACCACACTACCACGCTACCACACTACCAGACTACCACGCTAGCACACTACCACGCTACCACACTACCAGGCTACCACACAACCACACTACCAGACTACCACCAACAACATGGTACGTGTCTTTTTGTTGGTTCAGTTGTGATCCCAGTGTAGAACTACAGTGCCAGACTACCAGGCTACCACACTACCACGCTACCACACTGCCACGCTACCACGCTACCACACTACCACACTACCAGACTACCACGCTACCACACTACCACACTACCAGACTATCACGCTACCACACTACCACACTACCAGACTACCACACTACCACGCTACCACACTACCAGGCTACCACACTACCACCATACCAGACTACCACGCTACCACACTACCACGCTACCAGGCTACCACACTACCACACTACCAGACTATCACGCTACCACGCTACCACACTACCAGACTACCATGCTAGCACACTACCACGCTACCACACTACCACGCTACCAGGCTACCACACTACCACGCTACCACACTACCAGACTACCACGCTACCACACAACCACACTACCAGACTACACCAACAACATGGTACGTGTCTTTTTGTTGGTTCAGTTGTGATCCCAGTGTAGAACTACACTACCAGACTATCACGCTACCACGCTACCACACTACCAGACTACCACGCTAGCACACTACCACGCTACCACACTACCACGCTACCAGACTACCACGCTACCACACTACCACACTACCAGACTATCACGCTACCACGCTACCACACTACCAGACTACCACACTACCAGGCTACCACACTACCACGCTACCACACTACCAGGCTACCACACTACCACGCTACCACACTACCAGACTACCATGCTACCACACAACCACACTACCAGGCTACCACACTACCACGCTACCACACTACCAGACTACCACGCTACCACACAACCACACTACCAGGCTACCACACTACCACGCTACCACACTACCAGACTACCACGCTACCACACAACCACACTACCAGGCTACCACACTACCACGCTACCACACTACCAGACTACCACGCTACCACACAACCACACTACCAGACTACACCAACAACATGGTACGTGTGTTTTTGTTGGTTCAGTTGTGATCCCAGTGTAGGTCGACCAACAGCTCAGAAGTCCATTGGACTCATTTTTCTTTGTTAATCACACACACAGACAAAGACATTCAGGCAAGCAGGCACATGTGCAAACACACACCCTCATATATACACACACACAATACGCACACACACACAATACACACATGCATACACACACACACTCATATTACATATTCTCCATATTCTCACAAGCACACCTTTGTATTAGTGCTAAATGGTTTGGTCTGATGGGATCTCTCATTGAGACTCATTATATTCCTATTGGGTATTATTAGTTCTTATTAGAAGTGTGAGCCAAGGAAAAGTTGAGCAGAGCAGAGAGCTAAGGATTAGACTTAGAGAGAGGTTCTGGCACTATCAGCTCTGTTTAAACTTAAACATGGCTGAAGATATGGGCTGTGTCCCGAAGTGCCTCCCATTCTCTTCATACAGCACCACTTTTCACCAGAGCTCATGGGCCCTGATCAAAAGGAGTGCACTATAAAGGGAACTGGGTGCCATTTGGGATGAAGCCATGCAGTGCACTACATTCACTTACTGCTAGCTGGTAAATCCCTTCAGGGTGCACGGACTACCCAGAACTACCCTGGAAATCATTCAACAACAAACATGAAACGGAGTGTGATGTAGTCTGACTATCTCAGGCAAGTTCAGCCCTAGCCTGGTTCCCAGATATGTGTGTGCTTTTTGTCAACGACTAAATCAACTATCGTTGCTATTCCATACATGTATTTAGTGTTGCTTAGTTTATTTTCTTCCCTTCTGGAAATGTGTCTGGCATCAAACAAGAAGGTATTACATACCTCTCCAGTGGCAGTGGACTAGAGGTCTTCTCAGGTCTCAGATATTCAGGTTGGGGTGGACCAGTCAAGACCTCTACAGTGGACTAGAGGTCTTCTCATGTCTCAGGTATTCAGGTTGGGGTGGACCAGTCAAGACCTCTACAGTGGACTAGAGGTCTTCTCATGTCTCAGGTATTCAGGTTGGGGTGGACCAGTCAAGACCTCTACAGTGGACTAGAGGTCTTCTCAGGTCTCAGGTATTCAGGTTGGGGTGGACCAGTCAAGACCTCTACAGTGGACTAAAGGTCTTCTCATGTCTCAGGTATTCAGGTTGAGGTGGACCAGTTAAGACCTCTACAGTGGACTAGAGGTCTCCTCAGGTCTCAGGTATTCAGGTTGGGGTGGACCAGTCATGACCTCTACAGTGGACTAGAGGTCTTCTCAGGTCTCAGGTATTCAGGTTGGGGTGGACCAGTCAAGACCTCTACAGTGGACTAGAGGTCTTCTCAGGTATTCAGGTTGGGGTGGACCAATCAAGACCTCTACAGTGGACAAGAGGTCTTCTCAGGTCTCAGGTATTCAGGTTGCGGTGGACCAGTCAAGACCTCTACAGTGGACTATGACGATAGTGTAAAAGGACTCAAGCACCAAGCTGCTATTCTCAGCTAGCTAGCAGTTAGGCCCCACAATGTAAATGTTAATTCAGTACATTAAACACACAGACCCCTACTGTAATATTCATGCCCTTATAGGAACTTGAACTTGAGGAGGAAGTACAGACTAATGCCCTGTCACACACAGAATGCAGTCGTGAAGCCACACATACAGTACATTCCCTCTTATCAACATATACAGTTGAAGTCGGAAGTTTACGTACACTTAGGTTGGAGTCATTAACATTTTGTGAATAGGGAATTTTTACTAGGTTTAAATGTCAGGAATTGTGAAAAACTGAGTTTAAATGTATTTGGCTATGGTGTATGTTAACTTCCGACTTCTGCTATATGTGCTTGCAAATACAGCTACAGTTGAAGTCAGAAGTTTACATACACCTTAGCCAAATACATTTAAACTAAGTTTTTCACAATTCCTGACATTTAAACCTAGTAAAACTTCCCTGTCGTAGGTCAGTTCGGATCACCACTTTATTTTAAGAATGTGACATGTCAGAATAATAGTAGAGATAATTATTTATTTCAGTTTTTATTTGATTTCTTTCATCACATTCCCAGAAGTTCACATACACTCAATTAGTATTTGGTAGCATTGCCTTTAAAATTTTTAACTTGGGTCAAACGTTTTGGGTAGCCTTCCACAAGCTTCCCACAATAAGTTGGGTGAATTTTGGCCCATTCCTCCAGACAGAGCTGGTGTAACTGAGTCAGGTTTGTAGGCCTCTTTGCTCGCACACATGTATTCAGTTCTGGGCACAAATTTTCTATAGGATTGAGGTCAGGGCTTTGTGATGGCCACTCCTATACCTTGACCTTGTTGTCCTTTGGAAGCATGCTTGGGGTCATTGTCCATTTGGAAGACCCATTTGCGACCAAGCTTTAACTTCCTGATTGATGTCTTGAGATGTTGCTTCATTATATCCACATTTTCCTCCTCATGATGCCATCTATTTTGTGAAGCGCACCAGTAACTCCTGCAGCAAAACACCCCCACAACATGATGCTGCCACCCTTGTGCTTAATGGTCGGGATGGTGTTCTTCGGTTTGCAAGCCTCCTCCTTTTTCCTCCAAACATAGCGATGGTCATTATGGCCAAACAGTTATATTTTTGTTTCATCAGACCAGAGGATATTTCTCCAAAAAGTACGATCTTTGTCCCCATGTGCAGTTGCAAACCGTAGTCTAGCTTTTTTATGGCGGTTTTAGAGCAGTGGCTT
>NC_143034.1:67013870-67101370 GCF_057628025.1 Oncorhynchus mykiss | reverse complement strand
AATGTGCCATGTGAAGGAGTGTGGCTTTTATTTTATAAAGATACCTCCATTCTGATGTTTTATCTGAATCTGAATCTGTAAATTGTTCCAAAGGCGCAATAGTGTTTGTTAGATTAACACACACACACACACACACACTCTCTCAAACACATAACACACAGACACGGTCACACACTAACACACACACATGCACATGTACACACACATACACAAACACACACGTTCTGTCATACACTCATACAGGTGGATATACACACACACACACACACACACAAACACACACACACACACACACACTCTCTCAGGACTATAAATTCATAATACAAATGTCTTACACTGGATGCTTTTTCAGCTGATTTTGGTCTGTGTTAAATTGATTGGTGAGATCATTTTCCATCACTTTACAGTTCTTAGCTTTTGGTGAATACAGCAGTTTGTTTAACTTGTTTTGATGATGTTGATTTAAATGTTATTATAAATGTTTAAACCAGAGAAATAGACAAAGTTATGTTATTCTCTTTCTAAGTCAATGGAGATTGTGATCTCTATCTCGATTCAAAGTTGCACAATAATTGACCAATGGCAGATGATGTCCAATGGAGCTGACCTATAGAACAGCATCTTTCTGTATTCCACACTCTCATTGGTTCTCATCATATTATTCCATCCTTTTCAGCAAATAAATACAAGCTTCTGAACTCCACTGGTTTCTGTCTTTGTGTTTGCCATATATTTGAACTGTGCTGTTTCACTAAAGTTCTCAACCTAGAAACACTTTACAGACTGTATGTTTTACATCAGTTATCTTGTTGTTCTTAGTCCCACTGGTTTCACTGGTTCTTGGTTTCACTGGTTCTTGGTTTCACTGGTTCTTGGTTTCACTGGTTCTTGGTTTCACTGGTTCTTGGTTTCACTGGTTCTTGGTTTCACTGGTTCTAGGTTTTACTGGTTCTAGGTTTTACTGGAAATAGTTTTTCTGTCGCTCTTCCATGAATTGTTTGTTCTCTACTGGTGTTTCAATGAAATATAGATCATAGTCGGTCTCACATTCCTTCTCATCTCTTACCCTGTCGGCATGTCCTGCATCCTCATTTCTTGATTAGGTCTTGTTCTCTTTTGCTTTTTATGGCTCTCACTCCGCTCTCTCCTCCCACTCCTCCACCTCTTCCCCTCATTCTCCTACCCACCTACCCTTCCTCTCTCTCCTCCACTCTCTCCATCCCTCTTTTTCTTTCTCCCTCTCTTACCCCCTCCCACTCCTCCACCTCTTCCCCTCATTCTCCTACCCACCTACTCTTCCTCTCTCTCCTCCACCTCTTCCCCTCATTCTCCGACCCACCTACCCTTCCTCTCTCTCCTCTACCTATTCCCCTCATTCTCCTACCCATCTACCCTTCCTCTCTCTCCTCCACCTCTTCCCCTCATTCTCCTACCCGCCTACCCTTCCTCTCTCTCCTCCACTCTCTAAGCCATGTGTCGGTCATCCGTCAGTGTATAGCGGGACGTCAGGATTCCTCACAGCTAGTTTCCACTCTGCTGTGTGGAATAAAGCTGAAGCCTTGACACATTCCTCCCCATCTTAAAGCCTGCTAAATCAACTGAGGAATGTGGCCTGCACTGAACCAACACCGTTTAGCCCCCCTCACACACAACCACCTGCATGTATGTGAGTGTGCACACAGACACGTTGATAGACACACACATTCATACACACAAACGCATGCTTGCAGACACACACATTCACACCATAAACACACCCACATTCATTTAAATACACACACGCACACACACACACACACACACCCACACACACACACACTGTCCTGCATACACACAGGCACACCACAGCAATCCCAGTGATTATCAGAGGCTCTTGTCAGAACAGCTAGGTTGTGTTTATGTCCCAACATCACCACACTCTCCTCCAGGCCCCAGAGCAACACACAGTACATCTCTACAGTTCACATTATTTCTCCTCTCCTTTCTCCTCTTCCTTCCCTTTTTGTTTCCAGTTTTCTGATTCACACTTTATTTCTAGTCGTCCACGTAATTCTTTCTCCCTCGTTCCCCTGCCTCGTCACCTCTCACAGTAGCAGAGACGGATGACGAGGTCAGTAGAGGGTCATGTAATAATTGAGGGTTTTCTCATTTTTTTATAGAGACACAACTCACAAACACAAATCAAGCAAATAATACAGTGTTTCAATGCATGTACTGTATGTATGGTGTTGAAGAACAGAATCATTCAGGCCCTGATGAATTCCTCATTATATACGTTCCTCCTTCAAACAGGTAGTCTAACGTTTCACCGTCACCTTCAACATCTCTTCAAACAGGTAGTCTAACGTTTCACCTTCAACATCTCTTCAAACAGGTAGTCTAACGTTTCACCTTCAACATCTCTTCAAACAGGTAGTCTAACGTTTCACCTTCAACATCTCTTCAAACAGGTAGTCTAACGTTTCACCTTCAACATCTCTTCAAACAGGTAGTCTAACGTTTCACCTTCAACATCTCTTCAAACAGGTAGTCTAACGTTTCACCTTCAACATCTCTTCAAACAGGTAGTCTAACGTTTCACCGTCACCTTCAACATCTCTTCAAACAGGTAGTCTAACGTTTCACCTTCAACATCTCTTCAAACAGGTAGTCTAACGATTCACCTTCAACATCTCTTCAAACAGGTAGTCTAACGTTTCACCTTCAACATCTCTTCAAACAGGTAGTCTAACGATTCACCTTCAACATCTCTTCAAACAGGTAGTCTAACGTTTCACCGTCACCTTCAACATCTCTTCAAACAGGTAGTCTAACGTTTCACCTTCAACATCTCTTCAAACAGGTAGTCTAACGTTTCACCTTCAACATCTCTTCAAACAGGTAGTCTAACGTTTCACCTTCAACATCTCTTCAAACAGGTAGTCTAACGTTTGACCTTCAACATCTCTTCAAACAGGTAGTCTAACGTTTCACCTTCAACATCTCTTCAAACAGGTAGTCTAACGTTTCACCTTCAACATCTCTTCAAACAGGTAGTCTAACGTTTCACCTTCAACATCTCTTCAAACAGGTAGTCTAACGTTTCACCTTCAACATCTCTTCAAACAGGTAGTCTAACGTTTTACCTTCAACATCTCTTCAAACAGGTAGTCTAACGTTTCACCTTCAACATCTCTTCAAACAGGTAGTCTAACGTTTCACCTTCAACATCTCTTCAAACAGGTAGTCTAACGTTTCACCTTCAACATCTCTTCAAACAGGAAGTCTAACGTTTCACCTTCAACATCTCTTCAAACAGGTAGTCTAACGTTTCACCTTCAACATCTCTTCAAACAGGTAGTCTAACGATTCACCTTCAACATCTCTTCAAACAGGTAGTCTAACGTTTCACCGTCACCTTCAACATCTCTTCAAACAGGTAGTCTAACGTTTCACCTTCAACATCTCTTCAAACAGGTAGTCTAACGTTTGACCTTCAACATCTCTTCAAACAGGTAGTCTAACGTTTCACCTTCAACATCTCTTCAAACAGGAAGTCTAACGTTTGACCTTCAACATCTCTTCAAACAGGTAGTCTAACGTTTGATCTTCAACATCTCTTCAAACAGGTAGTCTAACGTTTGACCTTCAACATCTCTTCAAACAGGTAGTCTAACGTTTGACCTTCAACATCTCTTCAAACAGGTAGTCTAACGTTTCACCTTCAACATCTCTTCAAACAGCTAGTCTAACGATTCACCTTCAACATCTCTTCAAACAGCTAGTCTAACATTTGACCTTCAACATCTCTTCAAACAGGTAGTCTAACGTTTCACCTTCAACATCTCTTCAAACAGGTAGTCTAACGTTTCACCGTCACCTTCAACATCTTCCACAGACCGGTGGACACAGCTCAACACTCCAACCCAGAGTGGTTATCTAACCAGAGGTGATGAGCTGTGTCTGACCTGTGTCTTGGTCTATGTAGAGTCCACAGCACCTGATCTGGCTTCCACCCTGGAACTCTGTGAGTGGGCCTGACCTTCATAAAGGCTGAAGTTGGCACTGCTATCAGGGTGCTATGACGAAGCATAACCTGCTTGGACCCCTCTGGCTGTGGGCCAGGGTGTAATCAGAGCTGTATTCATAAAGTGTCTCAAGGTAGGAGTGCTGATCTGGTATCAGGTCCCCCCTGCCCAAATAATCGTATCATTATATTATCTAAACTGTAAAACTAATCCTAGATCATATTCCGAGACTTGTGTGAATACGGGCCCAGGACACATGCATGCACACACACACACACGAACACACACACACTATACATACTCTCTCTCTCTCTCTCTCTCTCTCTCTCTCTCTCTCTCTCTCTCTTTTAGTATCACACACACCACCTGGATATACTGTACAGGGTGACCAAGTTCATTGCCTGAGACATATAGTGCATTCCTCCATATAGCAGTCATCCATCTACACATACCCAGGCCAGGACAGCAGCAGTTCATGCCCAGCCAAAGCTCCCCATCCCTGGGATGATGAGAACCACAGCCCCCTACAACACATCCATCCAGGACAATTGTCTCATTGAATGAATGGTAAGTGCATTGTGTACAGGAAATGGATTATGGCTTTGATTATATAGACATACATATAGCTTTAACACAGGTATCATTAGACAGTTCTGGGAACGTTACATTTGACATGGAGGAATGAGTGAAAGACATGAACCAGTTTCCCCTGATTCTTGTGGGAATGAGAGCGTTGTAAGGAGAACCCAGGCCCTCTTGTGAAAGTGTGTTTTGTTTTCCATGTTGCTTAACAGCCAAGACAAGTGTGTGTTATGTTGTACATCTAGGGAACACAGACGGAGCCCGTTGAGGTGGGCTGTGCTGTCCGTGCTCCTCCCCTCCCCTCCCCTCCTCAATCGCTCCCGTTTAGCATGAGAAAGAACTCTCCCGGGACGAGGGAAGAGAGAAATGGGGATTTGAATCATTAAACATTCCTGCCAGATTGCCACCCCCAACCGATGACCACCCTCCCTCTCTGGCAGAACAACTCTCTCTGTCTCTGTCTCTTTGTCTCTGTCTCTCTCTCTCACTTTTCTCTGCCCCTACGACCCTGTTCCTCCTTCCTTATCTCTCCCTTTTCCCCTCCCAATCTCTTCTCTATTTCTCCCCCCCTCTCTCTCTCCCTTTTCCTCTCCCAAATCTTCTCTATTCCCCCCCCCCTCTCTCTCCCTTTTCCTCTCCCAATCTCTTCTCTATTCCCCCCCCTCTCTCTCTCCCTTTTCCCCTCCCAATCTCTTCTCTATTTCCCCCCCTCTCTCTCTCTCTCCTTTTCCCCCTCCCAATCTCTTCTCTATTCCCCCCCTCTCTCTCTCCCTTTTCCTCTCCCAATCTCTTCTCTATTCCCCCCCCTCTCTCTCTCCCTTTTCCTCTCCCAATCTCTTCTCTATTCTCCCCCCCTCTCTCTCCCTTTTCCTCTCCCAATCTCTTCTCTATTCCCCCCCCTCTCTCTCCCTTTTCCCCTCCCAATCTCTTCTCTATTTCTCCCCCCCTCTCTCTCTCCCTTTTCCCCTCCCAATCTCTTCTCTATTCCCCCCCCCTCTCTCTCTCCCTTTCCCCCTCCCAATCTCTCTCTATTCCCCCCCCTCTCTCCCTTTTCCCCTCCCAATCTCTTCTCTATTTCCCCCCCCTCTCTCTCTCCCTTTCCCCCTCCCAATCTATTCTCTATTCCCCCCTCTCTCTCTCCCTTTCCCCTCCCAATCTATTCTCTATTCCCCCCCTCTCTCTCTCCTTTTCCCCTCCCAATCTCTTCTCTATTTCTCCCCCCCTCTCTCTCTCCCTTTTCCCCTCCCAATCTATTCTCTATTCCCCCCCCCTCTCTCTCCTTTTCCCCCTCCAATCTCTTCTCTATTCCCCCCCCCTCTCTCTCCCTTTTCCCCTCCCAATCTATTCTCTATTTCTCCCCCCTCTCTCTCTCCCTTTTACCCTCCCAATCTATTCTCTATTCCCCCCTCTCTCTCCCTTTTCCCCTCCCAATCTATTCTCTCCCCCCCCTCTCTCTCCCTTTTCCCCTCCCAATCTCTTCTCTATTCCCCCCCTCGCTCTCTCCCTTTTCCCCTCCCAATCTCTTCTCTATTCCCCCCCCCTCTCTCTCTCCCTTTACCCTCCCAATCTATTCTCTATTCCCCCCCTCTCTCTCCTTTTACCCTCCCAATCTCTTCTCTACCCCCCCTTCTCTCTCCCTTTTACCCTCCCAATCTCTTCTCTACCCCCCTCTCTCTCTCCCTTTTACCCTCCCAATCTCTTCTCTACCCCCCCTCTCTCTCTCCCTTTTACCCTCCCAATCTCTTCTCTATTTCTCCCCCGCCTCTCTCTCTCCCTTTTACCCTCCCAATCTATTCTCTATTCCCCCCCCCTCTCTCTCTCCCTTTTCCCCTCCCAACTCTTCTCTATTCCCCCCCCCTCTCTCTCCCTTTTCCCCTCCCAATCTATTCTCTATTCCCCCCCTCTCTCTCTCCCTTTTACCCTCCCAATTCTATTCTCTATTTCTCCCCCCCCTCTCTCTCCTTTTCCCCTCCCAATCTCTTCTCTATCCCCCCCCCCTCTCTCTCTCCCTTTTCCCCTCCCAATCTCTTCTCTATTCCCCCCCCTCTCTCTCCCTTTTCCCCCTCCCAATCTCTTCTCTATTCCCCCCCCCTCTCTCTCTCCTTTTCCCTCCCAATCTATCTCTATTTCCCCCCCCCTCTCTCTCTCCTTTTCCCCTCACAATCTATTCTCTATTCCCCCCCTCTCTCTCCCTTTCCCCCTCCCAATTCTCTTCTCTATTTCCCCCCCCCTCTCTCTCCTTTCCCCTCCCAATCTATCTCTATTTCCCCCCCCTCTCTCTCCTTTTCCCCTCCCAATCTATTCTCTATTCCCCCCCCTCTCTTCCTTTCCCCTCCCAATCTCTTCTCTATTTCCCCCCCCCTCTCTCTCTCCTTTTCCCCTCCCAATCTATTCTCTATTTCCCCCCCTCCTCTTCCTTTTCCCCTCCCAATCTCTTCTCTATTCCCCCCTCTCTCTCTCTCCCTTTTCCCTCCCAATCTATTCTCTATTCCCCCCCCCTCTCTCTCCTTTTCCCCTCCCAATCTATTCTCTATTCCCCCCCCCTCTCTCTCCTTTTCCCCCTCCCAATCTATTCTCTATTCCCCCCCCCTCTCTCTCCTTTTCCCCCTCCCAATCTATTCTCTATTCCCCCCCCCTCTCTCTCCCTTTTCCCCCTCCCAATCTCTTCTCTATTTCCCCCCCCCCTCTCTCTCTCATTTTCCCCTCCCAATCTATTCTCTATTTCCCCCCCCCCCCTCTCTCTCCTTTCCCCCCTCCCAATCTATTCTCTATTCCCCCCCCCTCTCTCTCCTTTTCCCCCTCCCAATCTATTCTCTATTCCCCCCTCTCTCTCTCTCCCTTTTCCCCTCCCAATCTCTTCTCTATTCCCCCCCCTCTCTCTCTCCCTTTCCCCCTCCCAATCTCTTCTCTATTTCTCCCCCGCCTCTCTCTCTCCCTTTTACCCTCCAATCTATTCTCTATTCCCCCCCTCTCTCTCTCTCCCTTTTCCCCTCCCAATCTATTCTCTATTTCCCCCCCCCCCTCTCTCTCCTTTTCCCCCTCCCAATCTATTCTCTATTCCCCCCCCCCTCTCTCTCCTTTTCCCCCTCCCAATCTATTCTCTATTCCCCCCTCTCTCTCTCTCCCTTTTCCCCTCCCAATCTCTTCTCTATTCCCCCCCTCTCTCTCTCCCTTTCCCCCTCCCAATCTCTTCTCTATTCCCCCCCTCTCTCTCCCTTTTCCCCCTCCCAATCTCTTCTCTATTTCCCCCTCTCTCTCCTTTTCCCCCTCCCAATCTATTCTCTATTCCCCCCCCCCTCTCTCTCCTTTTCCCCCTCCCAATCTATTCTCTATTCCCCCCTCTCTCTCTCTCCCTTTCCCCCTCCCAATCTCTTCTCTATTCCCCCCCCTCTCTCTCCCTTTTACCCTCCCAATCTCTTCTCTATTCCCCCCTCTCTCTCCTTTTCCCCCTCCCAATCTCTTCTCTATTCCCCCCCCCCTCTCTCTCTCCCTTTTCCCCTCCCAATCTCTTCTCTATTTCCCCCCCCCTCTCTCTCTCCCTTTTCCCCTCCCAATCTCTTCTCTACACCCCCCCCCCCCCCTCTCTCTTTCTCCCCCTCTCCCCCACCCTCTCTTCCTCCTCCTTCCTTCCATCTCTCTCCCTGTTCCCCTCCCATGGACCACTATGGACCCAGAGCTCACGGTGGCATTCCCACACTGGGGCATCTTTGTGCCTGTGAATGGGGAGGGACACGACTCCAATGGCACTTGTCGGTCACAAAAACAAGTGGGCTGAAGGAGGACAGAGTATGAGGAGAGGAGGACAATATGAATGGAAATATCAAACTATTGCTCTTTGCCCGTATTCATAGAGCACCTCAGAGTAGGAGTGCTGATCTAGGACCAGGTCCTCCCTGTCCATGTGCTCTTATTCTTGATGATTTAAATACATCTCAGAGTAGGAGTGCTGATCTAGGACCAGGTCCACCCTGTCCATGTGCTCTTATTCATTATGATTTAAATACATCTCAGAGTAGGAGTGCTTATCTAGGACCAGGTCCTCCCTGTCCATGTGCTCTTATTCATTATGATTTAAATACATCTCAGAGTAGGAGTGCTGATCTAGGACCAGGTCCTCCCTGTCCATGTGCTCTTATTCATTATGATTTAAATACATCTCAGAGTAGGAGTGCTGATCTAGGACCAGGTCCTCCCTGTCCATGTGCTCTTATTCATGAGGATCTAAATGGTGAAAGTGTTCCTGCAGTACAGTATATCAGCACATATAGGTCAAGACTTTGTGTCAGGTTCTGTCTGAGCATTTTCTCTGTGGGAGAACCTCCAACAGCTACAACATTATGTAAGGCTGGTATTGGTGCAGCATTGCTTGGTTCTGAAGAGGGTAAGACTAAAGCAGCTCCTAGATCAGATCTGACATGATTACAGTTTTTTGCGATTGCTGACACACTTGTTGCAGAATTTGGCTCATACACACAAGCCAAATAAGACACAACACTTGGAGATAAACATCTCACAACTATGTCAAAATACAACTCTGCAATCAAAACCAAACAATCCTTTTTCAAAATAGCATTTTTTTGCAACAAAATGATACACACGTGCACCATTTGAATAACTCTTTCAAAGCAGCAACACATTGATGTACTTCATACAAAACACTGCTGTCTTTCGTACTCTGTAAACCTTTTGACTGTTCTCATACAGGCTGCTGTGAAAGATTGTTCCAGTACAGTACATCTAGTCACATTTCAATCAACACAACAATAGAAAGGCTTCAGAAAACAATATATATACAGCTTATTTTTGCCATTGCAGGTTTTTACAACAACAAAACACAAAGAAAAGTAGAATTACAGTACAGTAATCAATACAATATGTTACTGTAAACTCACAGAAACAAAAATTATTACAGTAAAATTACAGTGTAATGGTAAACGAAAAATAGTAATGTAAGGGATTGTAAGGGATGGGGTGGATGATTTATGGATCCAACCTTCTGTTAGGGTCTGGCCACATCACCTCATCCACATCACAAGCAATGTCATCCCTGGCTAGGCAACAGGGAAAATATCTCCTTGCGTGCCATATCCAACACGGGACAGACCCCACCTCAATGTCTCTGCATGCCTCTCCCCTTGCTTACAGAAGAGGCCTGCGGGCCTGTGGTTGGCCAAGACGAAAATAATACCTCAACCGGTTTGAGAAATGGGGAGTAAGGGGGCAAGTGTACAACTGTGAAGTTGTGGTTGGTGAACCAGTCCCTGACCAGAGCAGCCCGGTAGAAACTAACATTATCCCACATGACAACAAACCTGGGCTGCTCTGGTCCGTCCTGTACAACTGTGAAGTTGTGGCTGGTGAACCAGTCCCTGACCAGAGCAGCCCGGTAGAAACTAACATTATCCCACATGACAACAAACCTGGGCTGCTCTGGTCCGTCCTGTACAACTGTGAAGTTGTGGTTGGTGAACCAGTCCCTGACCAGAGCAGCCCGGTAGAAACTAACATTATCCCACATGACAACAAACCTGGGCTGCTCTGGTCCGTCCTGTACAACTGTGAAGTTGTGGTTGGTGAACCAGTCCCTGACCAGAGCAGCCCGGTAGAAACTAACATTATCCCACATTCAATCAAGCTTTATTTATACTGCACATTTCAGACAATGCAATGTCCTTCACAGGAAAGAACGAATAAAAAACAATAAAAGTTTAAATATTTACTACACTACAAACATATGATAAAAAACAAGAAAAATAACTTTATATAACCAAGATATGAGACTGTGTGTGTGTGTGTGTGTGTGTGTGTGTGTGTGTGTGTGTGTGTGTGTGTGTGTGTGTGTGTGTGTGTGTGTGTGTGTGTGTGTGTGTGTGTGTGTGTGTGTGTGTGTGTGTGTGTGTCTGTGTGTCTGTGTGTGTTGTGTGTGTGTGTGTGTGTGTGTGTGTGTGCAGATGTCTAGTTGTTGCATCTCTTAAACCAGACACAGCATCCTCGGTCTCGTGAGAAGATGTTTTATTTGGTTGCTCAGTTTTAGCTCTGGCAAGAGACTAGTGAACACAGCCTCCGGGCCTGCGATCCAAGCCCCCTCTGTCTTTCTCTCTCACTATCTTTTGTTTCTAGCCCTCCTCTCCTCCTGTACTTTTTCCCCATAGCAGTCATCCTCTGCACCCCTCTGTCCCTTGTCTGGAAGACCCAGGCTAATTAAAATGCTTGCCACCAGATTCACCGCCATGACCCAGAGAAGGGAGGGGGACCTGGGGCTATAGACCCCAGAGAAGGAAGTGGGACATGGGGCTAGAGAGACCAGAGAAGGGAGGGGAACCAGGGGCTAGAGAGACCCACAACCCCTTGAAAGAAGTTAACCCCCAACCGTCTCTCCTAATGACCAGTCCTTTGATATGGTCATCCAGCTGGTCTGGCTCTAAAGGCTGAGGTGGGTTACCATGTTAGTGACCTGCCAGGCCAATCCCACTCTCAGGTCAGAGATGAGCTTAGCCTGGCTGGACCTCAGACATCTCCGCCTGGTTCCCATACTCTTATTCAGTTTTTTTTTTTAATCCTGACCTGACGACGTCAGAGTTCAACACCCAGGCAGGGGTCACAGGTGATTGAGCATTGGATTGGCTGATGCAATTGGGAGGAGTTTAGGGATGGGGGGGTCCAGACAGGGCGGTCTGTGGGGATGGAAAACCAAAGACCAGACCAGATCAGGAGACCAGGTCAGGAGATCAACCACAAGTTTCAGTTCAGCGGTCCACCCCCAGCTCAGCGGTCCACCCCCAGCTCAGCAGTCCACCCCCAGCTCAGCGGTCCACCCCCAGCTCAGCGGTCCACCCCCAGCTCAGCGGTCCACCCCCAGCTCAGCGGTCCACCCCCAGCTCAGCGGTCCACCCCCAGCTCAGCGGTCCACCCCCAGTTCAGCGGTCCACCCCCAGCTCAGCGGTTGGTTTGAGATGACAGTCGTCCCAGAGTGAATGTGGGATTGAGTTGGTAGTTCTAATGCATGTTTAAAATTGTGGTGGATGACACTATGATGCAAATGGACTCATGACCCGGTCTGAGATCAGATTGTAGTGTCTGTAGAGTTGGACTCTGTACAGCTGAGGACTTCATGACCCGGTCTGAGATCAGACTGTAGTGTCTGTAGAGATGGACTCTGTACAGCTGAGGACTTCATGACCTGGTCTGAGATCAGACTGTAGTGTCTGTAGAGATGAGAGACAGTAGAGAGGCTATCATGTTGAGAGTTGAACGTTTTTTGAACATGGTCCTGGAAACTTCACTTGAAAACTTGAGTCCCCCGACGATGACTAACGTCTCAAGCATCGGAATGAGTGAGATGAAAAAGAAGAGGAAGAAAGAAAGGAGGAAGATAGCATCTGTTTGTTTTTCTCTCTTTCTTTCCCAAGCTTGTTATCGTTCCTCATTTCCTGCTGGACGACAAGTAAATAATTCACATGTTCTGCATGTTCAACACTGGGATGTGTGTGTTAGTGTGTGTGTGTGTTAGTGTGTGTGCCTGTGTGTGTGTGGGTGCGTGCAGGACCAAATTGAACCCAACCACCCCCCTCTGTGTGTGTGTGGGTGCGTGCGTGGGTGGGTGCAAGTTTTGTGCGTGCATGCAGAACCAAATTGAACCCAACTACCCCCCTCTGTGCCTTGGTTGACTTCTGTCAGAGAAATGTCTTTATAAACTGTCCCACAAGTCATCTAGAAACCATGGAGGGAGAGATGGGGAGAGAGAGTGAGAGAGGGGGAGAGACAAGACCTCTTCTTTGAGGCAGAAAAATGAGGTCATCATTCTGAATTGTGAGATGTTCCCAATGCACCATGCTGGATTCACATGACTCTGCACATTCCTGCCCACATACAGTGCAATGTGCATGTATGCAGGGACACACACATATCCCCCCCCCCCCCAATCCACTCCAGTCCCCAGGGGAGACAGCCAAGGGATTGTCTCAATCAGTCTTTCATTGTGACCCTGGAGTTCCTACTCTCTCAGGGACAGAGAGAGGATTGACAGTTTAACCATAGATCATAACAGTGCTCAGACAGTGGTCAAAAATCACCTCTTTAGGAGATGGTAGAGAAATGAAGCAGACCTGGGTTCAAATACTATTTGAAGTCATTTAAAATACTATTTCTGTGCTTGATAGCCTGTGACAATAAAACCAATAGAAAAGTCCTGAAAGTGTAAATCAGATATCTCTCAGATGGTCGACGAACAGGGTTAACTTCTGCATCAGCACATGACTAGCTGGCACAACTGGGGGCGGCCATGGAAGAGGTTATTTACAGTTTTCAGTGTCTCAAGCGTTGCCCGTTATCCCTCCCAGAGAAATATGATGGTACCCTATCCAAATGCTGTGGCTTCCTACTTCAGTGCTCCCTTTATTTTACACACCAGATGGGAGCCCCCACCACCGAGAGGTGTAAGGTTGCCACGGTTATTTCTCTGCTGACGTCTGGGAGAGAGGAGGAGCTAAATTCCTATGAGGGGTTCATGGCACTGTTTAAATGTATTTTCGATCAGTCCAATCATCGGGAGAATATCCCCTTCATCACCAATGCACCAGTTCACAAGAACATCCTCGGCCTCCCTTAGCTTCAATGCCATAAACCCACCATTTATTTCATGGTCGAGGATGAGAATCACAGACTGGTCACCTGAATGCCGGAGGACCCGCTTCCCTGTTCCCTGTGGTTCCATGTCGGTTGTGAGTCCTTTGTTTGCCCTTCAGCCCAACATCCCGTAGGTATAACAGGATCTGAGAGAGGTATTCTCCAAGACCCGGACACCTGTCTCCCTCCTCATCATCCCTGGGACTGTGCCATTGACCTGCTTGCTGATGCAACACCTCCGCACAGATGCATCTACCCTCTGTCTGTGCCTGAGCTCCAACAGGGGTTCATCCGCACGTCCACTTCTCCTGCGTTCAGCTGGTTTCATCTTCGTGGCCAAGAAGGATGGAGGATTACGCCCTTGCATTGATTACAGAGGACTCCATGAAATGACCAATGAAGTATTGGTACCGCTTACCGTTGGTGCCATCGAGCAGCTCCGTGGGGCCCGGTTCTTCACCAAACTGGACCTACGGAGTGCCTATAATCTCATCCTGGAGGGGGATGAGTGGAAGACGGCGTTCAGCACAATGTCTGCTCACTACGAGTACTTGGTCATGCCCTTTGGCTTAGCCAATGCTCCGTCAGTGTTCCAGAAATTTGTTAATAAGGTGTTCAGGGACATGCTCGGACGCCAGGTGATCGTATATATTGACATCTTGATCTACTCAGTTTATCTGGAGGATCACATCACACACATTGGAGCAGTCCTGGAACGCTTCCTGGCCCATCACCTGTTCGACAAAGTGTCAAATTGTCTATTCCATCAGAGGGTGGTCTCCTTCTTGGGTTACCAAATCCGCCCGCAGGGAGTGAAGATGGATGACAAGAAGGTAGATGCAGTCAGGTCATGGCCAGTCCCAACAATGGTTTTTGGGGTTTGCCAACTTCTACCGTCGTTTCATCAGGAATTTCAGCTCTGTTGCCGCTCCTCCCACATCTCTCCTTAAGGGAGGCCCCCGTAGGTTGGTGTGGGGTCCATCAGCCAACGAGGCGTTCCGTCTTCTCAAGGGTCGTTTCACCTCTGCCCCAGTGCTGAAACATCCAGATCCCACAATATACTTTGTGGGTGAGGTGGACGCTTCCGAGGTAGGCGCGGGGGAAGTTTTGTCTCAACGACAGGGGAACCCACAGAAGTTGTACCCATGTGCGTTTTATTCTAAGGAGCTATGACGTCGGTGATCGGGACCTCCTGGTGGTGAAGTTGGCATTAGAGGAGTATAGACACTGGCTGGAAGGCGCCAAGGAACCATTCATCATTCTCACCGACCACAGGAATCTGGAGTACATTAGGAAAAGCGAGGAGGCTGAATCCGCGCCAAGCAAGGGGGCCGCTTTTCTTCACAAGGTTTAACTTCACGCTAACCTATCGTTCAAAGAACACAAAGGTCGATGCCTGGTCCCGCCTCTACGATTCGGGAGAGGGCCCTGTCCTGAGTGAGCCAAAAATCCCATCCTCCCGAGTCGTAGCTCCTGTGGTCCGGGAGGGAGATGTGGAGATCCGCCAGGCTCTGGAGAGGGAGCCCGCACCCCTGAACTGTCCTCCCGTACGCATCTACGTTCCCACAGGGATAAGGGATCGGCTGTTGACCTGGGCACACACAGCTGTCTCAGGACATCCAGGTATTTCTCACTCCATCGCTGAGAAGTACTGGTGACCCACCATGGTGCAGGATGTCAGTCGATATGTCAACTCCTGTTCCGTATGTGCCTAAAAAAAGTCTCCCCGGAATGCTCCAGCAGGGAAGCTCCTACCATTTCCCATGCCTCAGCGACCTTGGTCTCATCTATCCATTGACTTTGTAACCAATCTCCCCTCCTCTGACAGGTTTCACCACCATTTGAGGTAGTGGATAGATTTCAGTCATGTCATTTAGTTCCTCTTCCTGGTCTCCCCACTGCTCTCTAGATCGCTGAGGCACTCGTCCAGCAGGTCTTCCAGCATTATGGCCTTCCGGAGGACATTGTCTCTGACCATGGCCTCCAATTCAAATCAGTTTGACGGCCTTCATGGAGAAGCTCGGGGTCACGGTCAGCCTCACTTCCAGGTACCAGCCTCAGTCCAATGGGCAGGTGGAGAGGATGAACCAGGATGTTCCTGAGGAGTCACTGTCTGGACCGGCAGGGTGAGTGGGCACGATTCCTTCCATGGGCAGAGTATGCCTAGAATTCTCTGCATCACTCCACTGGGTTGACTCCCAGTGTGTTCTGGGTTTTCAGATGGCCCTGGCTCCGTGGACTCCGGGCCAGACTGAGGCTCCTGCGGTTGAGTGGTTCCGGCGCGCAGAACAAGTGTGGAGCGACGCTCACGTGAGACTCCATCGTCGAAAAGAACAGGCAGACCGCCATCACAGTGAGACCCCTGTGTTCTATCCTGGGGATTGCGTCTGGCTCTCTACCAGGAACTTCCCACTCTGCCTGTCCTACAAGAAACAGAGCCCCCGATTTGTGGGTCCGTTAAAGGTTCTCTGGCAGGTCAACGAGGTGATGAAAAGGTTACAACTGCCCAGTCACTACCATATCTCACCCTTGTTTTCATGTCTCCCTTCTCAGGCCGGTGATTCCTGGTCCCCTAGCTGATGCAGTCCCCCACGACACCCCACCACCCCCCCTCGAGGGCAGTCCGGCGTATGCTGTCAGATCTCTGCTGGACACCCGGCGTCGTGGGGGGTCGGCTCCAGTATCTGGTAGACTGGAAGCGGTACGGCCCTTAGGAGCGGTGTTGGGGCATTCTGGATCCCAACATAATCCGTGATTTCCCAGGGTCCGTGCGTCAGAGGGGGGGTCACGTTCACATCTGCTCCTCCCCTCCGGGGTGCGACATTACCGGAATACTAACCACTGGTTCTGGGACTCGTCATGATTCACACCTGGACCTCATTACTTCCCCTTATAGGTCCCTTCCTTTTGTTCATTCCTCAGTTGGTATTGATCCTGTGTTCATGCCATCTCGCTTCTGTTACACTGTCTTGTTTCATGTTTTTCATTTCATTAAACGTTCCACCTGTACCTCCTTCTCGACTCCGTGTCATTGTTACAGTAGTGGACACACAGGTCTGTAGTGAGCTACCGATCCATAGAGAGTAGTTAAAGATAGAGTCAACAACATTCTTTCAGTGCAGCTCTCTAAATCGGCTTTAAAAACATTTTTTTTTTAGAACTGACAGCCCTACTTATTCAGATATTTATTTTCAGATATCCGGGTCATGATGATCCAAACCAGTCTGTCTAGCCATGTTTAAGCAGTCCTGAAAAGCCATCTGGTCAGGAACACTTAAGTGGATATAGTCCCTAGATGTTCTACTAGCTCTAGGCTATACTATACCAACTAGGCTATACTATACTATACCAACTAGGCTATACTATACTATACCAACTAGGCTATACTATACTATACCAACTAGGCTATACTATACTATACCAACTAGGCTATACTATACCAACTAGACTATACTATACCAACTAGGCTATACTATACCAACTAGGCTATACTTTACCAACTAGGCTATACTATACCAACTAGGCTATACTATACCAACTAGGCTATACTATACCAACTAGGATATACGTATCTCAGTTGGTAGGGCATAGAGATTACAGGGGCAGGATAGTAGGTTAGATTCCCAGAACCACCCGTACGCAAAAATGTATGCACGCATAAGTCGCTTTTGTTAAAGTGTTGGCTAAATGTCAAATACTATATCTACATGGTCACTCATTGGGTCTATACATCCCTTGCCTATTGAACTGACAGCCATGAACTCTCTATGGGATAGTCCTAGATAAGTGCAGGTGTCCTACGTCACATGACAGTGGACTGTCAGTTGTTTCCCTGATTGTCAGCCCACCCCAGACATCCCCCTACCCCCTTCTTTCCCCCTGGGAGCCCCAGGATCCCACCTGATATCCTGATCAATGCCCCTTCGGCAGCTAGTCCCGGCTCCCCCTTTAAACCCTGGTGGAATGTGTGGATTTGAGTGAGAGCTGTAACCAGAGAGCAGCATTCTTCTTTCTAAGCCCATAATGGAGCAACTCTCTTCACTTCCTGTTGTTAATCAGTTTGTTTTGATTTCTTGAGGTTTTGACACTTTGAGATCTTTGGGAGAGAGGAAGTACGAGGGAGAGGAGAGAAGGAGAGAGGGAGGGGAGATTTGGGAGAGGGGAAGGGGAGAGAAGAGAAGGACCATGACATTATTCCTACTGGTGTGTTTCTGTGTGGGGGATAGGTGGTGTTTTCCATATAACATAGTACACACACAGAGTCCACTCTTCCCCCAGTCCCCCTACCTCATCATCATTACCTATATGGGACTCCCACCTCCTGCCAGCACCATTTGCACTAAATTCCAGATGAGAAGCTTGCCAGTGGAGGGGTGCATAAAAAGGTAGAGGGGGTCTACCTCACCTCTCTCAGGCATGCATACCCCCCATCTCAACTTCCCCGTTCCCCACCTCTTTACGGCTCCAATAATAAACAACAATAAAATAATCCAAAGCTAGTCTAATTAGTTTTTAAAAGCAGCCGTAGCCTTACAACTTCCAGAGCAGCGAAGGCTAATGGCCGCAGGGGGGAATCACATTAAACACAGTTAATCGCTACCATGATGCGTGCGAAAACACACTGTCATGTTATGGCCCGTAAACTGTGTAGGGTGGTTCTCACTCGGAGGTAAAGTGCTTCCATGGTTTCATCAGGTGTGGTATAGCAGGGTTGGGGAGTAACTGATTACATACAGTTTTATAACCCATCCTCTCCTTCTCCTCTTCTCCTCCTCCTCTTCTCTTCCTCCCCTCCTCCTCCCCTCCTCCTCACCATCCCCTCCTCCTCCTCTTCTCCTCCTCCCCTCCTCCTCACCATCCCCTCCTCCTTCTCTTCTCCTCCTCACCTCGTCCTCACCATCCCCTCCTCCTCCCCTCCTCCTCACCATCCTCTCCTCCTCCTCCTCACCATCCCCTCCTCCTCCTCTACTCCTCCTCACCATCCCCTCCTCCTCTTCTCCTCCTCCTCCTCTTCTCCTCCTCTTCTCCTCCTCCTCCTCCTCCTCACCATCTCCTCCTCCTCCTCTTCTCCTCCTCTACTCCTCCTCACCATCTGCTCCTCTTCTCCTCCTCTCCTCCTCCTCACCATCCCCCTCCTCCTATTCTCCTCCTCCTCCTCACCATTTCCTCCTCCTCCTCTTCTCCTCCTCTCCTCGTCCTCTCCTCCCCCTCCTCTCCTCTCTCCCCTTTAACCTTATCCTCCACATCCTCTGCTCCCCCTCCTCTCCTTTCCTTCCCCCTCCTCTCCGTCTCCCTCCTCTCGTCTCCTCACCCCTCCTCCCTCCCCCCACCTCTCCTTCCCGTCTTTTCCTCTAATCCCCTCTTCTCCTCTCCTCCCATCTCCTGTTCTCCACTCTCTGTGGTGCAGTCCTGTCAGTCCCTGCCTGCCTAGCAGATCTCCAGTGAGGCATGGGGAAATCCTGCCTTAATCCTCCCCAGCACACCAACACCATTAGGACTGTAGCCTGGAACTAGGGACCAGAAGGATTGGAAGGAGGAGAACAAGAAGAGAATGAAGTGAAAGCCCCACCTGGCATGCCAATTGGAGGAGTCATTATAGGCTTATAGGGACCTAATACATTTCTAATACATTTCTGAGGACAGCTGTTCCCCTCCTGTAGAGGTATCCAGGAATTATTAGCTGGGTCCCTCTCACCCTCAACCCCGAAATCTGCCACTGATTAACCCCAGTCCACATCATTGTTGCCTCCCACCCTCCTCCCTAACCACATAACTCCACATCTCATTCCAAACAGTTTGTTACAAATGGATCTTAAGTTGGGTTGGATCCACTGGGACCAGCGACACAGAACGCTCAAGAATCATTGCGCTCCCGGGTAGCGCAGCGGTCTAAGGCACTGCGCCTCAGTGCTTGAGGCGTCACTACAGACAACCTGGTTCGATTCCAGGCTGTATCACAACCGGCCGTGATGGGTAGTCCCATAAGGCGGCGCACAATTGGCTCAGCGTCGTCCGGGTTTGGCCGTTGTAGGCCGTCATTGTAAATAAGATTTTGTTCCTAACTGACCAGCCTAGTTAAATAAAGGTTACATTTTTTAAATAAAAAAATCCAGTCTTCTCTTGTTCATAAGGGCACAACGTTTTGCAACGGTCAATGAAAACTAAAGTTTCTCTCCAACCTGCTCCCTCCCTAATCCCTCCCAACCATAGTGTGATTCCAGTGTTGGCTGGTGGTACTTTAAATGGGGAGGACGGGTTTATAGTAATGGCTGGAACATTCCATTCACTCTGTTCCATTCATTATTATGAGCCATCCTCCCCTCACCAGCCTCCTCTGTGTGATTTGTGGGTTTGCAGACATCTCCATATTCCCCCAATCCCCACACCCCCGCCACTCAGCATGTGGACTCTCCCAGTGGGGGAGTTCCCATGGTTAGGGGGGTCAGACCACCATGGTGTAGAGGGGAGACCCGAGACCCCTGTCTTCCTCTGAACCGGTTCCCAGCAGTCTCTACACAGCCACACACATGTTGAAAAGGTCAGGGCTTGATAGACAACAGAGCACCAGCCATTACACTGCTATATCTCAAGCCCCTCTGTTTCTCTCTTGCTTCTATGCTGGAAGTCCCCCTGTTTCGTGTGACTGTGTGTTTTTTTAGCCAGCCAGTGAATAAAGAGGTAGTGTTTTAGGGTGTGAGACCCACCAAGGGGGGAACAGGGGGAACTGACTTAACTGCATGTTAAGGCTTGTCCTAGGCTGAATGGCTGCATGTCTGTGTGTGTGTGTGTGTGTGTGTGTGTGTGTGTGTGTGTGTGTGTGTGTGTGTGTGTGTGTGTGTGTGTGTGTGTGTGTGTGTGTGTGTGTGTGTGTGTGTGTGTGTGTGTGTGTGTGTGTGTGTGTGTGTGTGTGTGTGTGTGTGTGTGCGTGTTGGGTTGCGCATGCCTGCGAGTGCACGTGTGTGTGTGATTCCCACTGCTCAGTTCTGGTCAGCTGAGGTTGGTGTCTGCTGCTTCCCAGTTCCCACCCAGTGTAGTGGTCAGCCACTGTGGTCAGCGCTCCCTCCTCTGCCCCAGCAGCAGGGGTCAACCAAGAGCACTGGAACACATGACTGAAACCCACACTGGAACTGGACACAACGGACTGAGGCCAAGCGCGCACACACACACACACACACACACACACACACACACACACACACACACACACACAGGAACCGGACACAAAGGACAAAGGCCAAGCATACACACATTCCTTCATTCCTTCCACATTTCTCTCCATTCTTTCACTGTTATTTCATTTTGTACACACAGACGTCCTTATTTCTAGCCCTTGCCGATCTCTTGCATCAGAGGGCAGCCTGTGGAAAGGTTGTGGGAGAGGTATGACAAGAGATGACCGTAGGCTGACAGGGCTGGAGCTTCACACATCCAAGACACCATCATCACTTAGCTGGACTTAATAATGAAATATTTAGCAGCTGTAGAAAGGCAGCAGTGTGGCATATCGGTGAACCTGTACCCGTACCCGTACCTTGACCACAAACCACCAACCTCACCCTAACTCTGGCAAGGGGGGACTGGGGGTTCTGCTCAACAAAATAACAGGTGTTTGTGGGGAGAGGATGTGTGTGTGCGTGTGTGTGCTTGTGTGTGTGTGTGTGTGTGTGCGTGCGTGCGTGTGTGGCACAGTAAACCACTCCAACCTCCTGTCCCTCTCTAATGTTCCATCGCTCCTATTCAGTACAGACCAGACAGGTGAGTGAACTAATTAATGCAAGAAGAGGGATGGAAGGGAGGGGTGGAGGGACAAAGTGAGGAAGGGAGGGGGATGGTGTGTGTGTGTGCTGAGAGATTAAGAAGTGCTAAGTGCATAATGCATAATGATAATAAGCCAGGTATATTCACCTAGTCTCTAAGTCCATTCCTTATACAGTATAACACCTCTGTCTGGAATGTGCCTTTGCTCAGGGAAACTCTGCTGAATCATCTCCTTAGCAGTGAGTAATCCCAAAGGTGTGGTCCTATGGTGTCCAATAGGACTAGAGCATTATACACTGGTGTGTTTAACAGTGAATGATACACAAAGCCGTCTTCATGTGTCAAAACAATAACCACTAATGGTATCTGCTTTATCATCATAGACACAGACTGATGTGGTGGTTGGAGCTTTGGTCCTGGGTGGTTTAGCCCAGAGAGATGGAAGGAGGAGATAGAGTACTGTATATCCCACCACTGTGATCCTCTGGTCTAGCTCATGACATAATGGTAGGCAGGGAGACACCAACATTTTACAATGGAAAACAAAAACAAACATTTCTTATTGGGACAACTCGAGGTAGTCCCTATACCTGTTTCAGTACGTTATGTTCCGTTTGGTGCCTAATGAACATGCCCCAGCTCCGTATGATGCAACCTCTGGTAAGATGAGGGGTGGGGGTGTGTGTCTATTTGTCAATAACAGCTGGTGCGCAATATCTAATATTAAAGAAGTCTCGAGGTATTGCTCGCCTGAGGTAGAGTACCTTATGAGAAGCTGTAGACCACACTATCTACCAAGAGAGTTCTCATCTATATTATTCGTAGCCATCTATTTACCACCACAGAGTGAAGCTGGCACTAAAACCGCTCTCAAACAACTCTATAAGGCCATAAGCAAAGAAGAAAATGCTCACCCAGAAGCGGCGCTCCTAGTGGCCGGGGACTTTAATGCAGGCCAACTTAAATCAGTTTTACCAAATTTTTACCAGCATGTCACATGTGCAACCAGATAAAAAATATCCCAGACCACCTTTACTCCACACACAGAGATGCATACAAAGCTCTCCCCCGCCCTCCATTTGGCAAATCTGACCATAATCCTATCCTCCTGATTCCTGCTTACAAACAAAAACTAAAGCAGGAAGTACCAGTGATTCGCTCAATATGGAAGTGGTCAGATGATGTGGATGCTACACTATAAGACTGTTTTGGCTAGCACAGACTGGAATATGTTCTGGGATTCATCCAATGGCATTGAGGAGTTCACCACCTCAGTCATCGGCTTCATTAAAAAGTGCATCGACGACGTCATCCTCACATCCTCTCAATCGCACTCCACACTGCCCTTTCTCACCTGGACAAAAGGAACACCTATGTGAGAATGCTGTTCATTGATTACAGCTCAGCGTCCAACACTATAGTGCCCACAAAGCTCATCACTAAGCTAAGGACTCTGGGACTAAACACCTCCCTCTGCAGCTGGATCCTGGAATTTCTGACGGGCCACACCTAGGTGGTAAGAGTAGGCAACAACACGTCTGCCACGCTGATCCTTAACACTGGGACCCCTCAGTGGTGTGTACTTAGGCCCCTCCTGTATTCCCTGTTCACCCACGACTGCGTGGCCAAACACCATCATTAATTTAGCTGATGACACAACAGTGGTAGGCCTGATCAACGACGAGACAGCCTATAGGGAGGAGGTCAGAGAACTGGCAGTGTAGTGCCAGGACAACAACCTCTCCCTCAATGTGAGCAAGACAAAGGAGCTGATCGTGGACTACAGGAAAAGACAGGCCGAACAGGCCCCCATTAACATCAATGGGGCTGTAGTGGAGCGGGTCGAGAGTTTCAAATTCCTTGGTGTCCACATCACCAACAAACTATCATGGTCCAAACATACCAAGACAGTTGTGAAGAGGGCACAACAAAACCTTTTCCCCCTCAGGAGACTGAACAGATTTGGCATGGGTCCCCAGATCCTCAAAAGGTTCTACAGCTGCACCATTGAGAGCATCCTGACCGGTTGCATCACTGCCTGGTATGGCAACTGCTCGGCATCTGAGTTAGGCGTTACATAGGGTTGTGCGAACGGCCCAGTACATCACTGGGGCCAAGCTTCCTGCCATCCAGGACCTATATAATAGGTGGTGTCAGAGGAAAGCCCATAAAATTGTCAGAGACTCCAGTCACCCAAGTTATAGACTGTTTTCTCTGCTACTGCACCGCAAGCGGTACCAGAGTGCTAAGTCTAGGACCAAAAGGCTCCTCAACAACTTCTACCCCCAAGCCATAAGACTGCTGAACAATTAATAAAATCACCACCGGACAATTTACATTGACCCCCCCCCCTCCCTTTTGTACACTGCTGCTACTCTCTGTTTATTGCATAGTCACTTGCATAGTCACTTCACCCCCACCTACATGTACAAATTACCTCAACTATCCTGTACCCCTGCACACTGACTCGGTACCGGTGCCCCCTGTATATTGCCTCGTTATTCTTATTCTTATTGTGTTACTTTTTATTATTACTTTTTACTTTAGTCTACAGTACTTGGTCAATATTTTCTTAACTCTTCTTGAACTGCATTGATGGTTAAGGGCTTGTAAAGTCAGCATTTCATGGTAAAGTCTACACCTGTTGTATTCGGCGCATGTGACAAAGAAAGTTTGATTTGATTTGACAAGGAATGCCAGCATTCTCCTTTGTTTAATCAGCACAATGTCTGTGTTGCTACACTGTAAAATGCCTGACATTTCTACGGTAAAGAACTGTGGATAACAGAAAATGATCTTCTACACAGACATGGATGGTTGAACTTAGTGGTATTTAGTCAACTAGAGTGTGATGATGACTGTGGGGATTACGCTGGGTATGTACATATAGCATTCCTGTCCTCTATCGGTTGTGTCTTCTCTGACACGTCTATAGTATGAGAATCGTGGGTTCAGTTCCAGGTGGTTGAGAGTATTAGATGAACTGAGCTGAGAGGAAGATAGTCTTCTGGTCAAGATAGTGTGTTTGTTATAACGCCTAATGATAAATAGACCACGGCCAAGAGGTCCATCCATCACTGACTCAGCAACACTGACTTGTCATTCTATTTGTCTGCTCTCCTCCGCATCCACAGGTCGGACGGACTGACAGAACGGACATTCCCATTCAAGTCAAGTGGTGGATTTTCTGTAGTATTTATAATTCTCTGCTCTTCTCCACACTCCCAGGTCAGACAGACTCATATCCACCACATCCACTACTTTCCGGAGCAGGAATTCTTTCCTTTTCCCACTCCCTCTTCCCTCCTCCCAGTTGGGAGCTGTGCTATGTGTGGCCCGGGGAGAAACAGGAGTCATCTCCTTACTCAGAGAACATGTCTTCTCTTCCGCCACGTCTTTATGGCCACAGGTTTACTGTGCAGCCAGCTTCCATAAAACTATTTATTGGGGTTGATGTTGTTAGGTACACAGACCTCAGTTGCCAGTAAACATGTTGTTAAATAGCCAGTGGAGGGGGAGACTGAAGGAGAGAATGAGAGAGGGGGCTAGATGGAGAGAATGAGAGAGGGGGCTAGATGGAGAGAATGAGAGAGGGGGCTAGATGGAGAGAACTGCCAGCCCCCCCCCCCCCCCCCCCCAGACTTCTTACTACTCATCTCATCTCCTTTCCGTTCCTATCCTCATCTCACCATTCCACCTTATTATTGTTCTACTCCTCTTATCTCCTTTCCGTTCCTGTCCTCATCTCACCATTCCACCTTATTATTGTTCTACTCTTCTCATCTCCTTTCCGTTCCTATCCTCATCTCACCATTCCACCTTATTATTGTTCTACTCCTCTCATCTATTCTGTGATGATCCCCCTCTCTTCCTCCTCTATCTTCTCTTACAACCTCTCAGTTTCCCTCCAATCTCCACCTCCACTCCCCACCTCTACTCCCCACCTCCACTCCCCACCTCTACTCCCCACCTCCCCACCTCTACTCCCCACCTCCACTCCACACCTCTACTCCACCTCTACTCCCCACCTCTACTCCCCACCTCCCCACCTCCCCACCTCCCCACCTCTACTCCCCACCTCCCCACCTCTACTCCCCACCTCCCCACCTCTACTCCCCACCTCCCCACCTCTACTCCCCACCTCCCCACCTCTACTCCCCACCTCTACTCCCCACCTCTACTCCCCACCTCCACTCCCCACCTCTACTCCCCACCTCTACTCCCCACCTCTACTCCCCACCTCTACTCCCCACCTCTACTCCCCACCTCCCCACCTCTACTCCCCACCTCTACTCCCCACCTCTACTCCCCACCTCTACTCCCCACCTCTACTCCCCACCTCCACTCCCCACCTCTACTCCCCACCTCCACTCCACACCTCTACTCCCCACCTCTACTCCCCACCACTCAACACCTCTACTCCCCACCTCTACTCCCCACCTCTACTCCCCACCACTCCACACCTCTACTCCCCACCTCTACTCCCCACCTCCCCACCTCTACTCCCCACCTCCACTCCCCACCTCTACTCCCCACCTCCACTCCACACCTCTACTCCCCACCTCCCCACCTCTACTCCCCACCTCTACTCCCCACCTCTACTCCCCACCACTCCACACCTCTACTCCCCACCTCTACTCCCCACCACTCCACACCTCTACTCCCCACCTCTACTCCCCACCTCTACTCCCCACCTCCCCTCCTCTACTCCCCACCTCCACTCCCCACCTCTACTCCCCACCTCCACTCAACACCTCTACTCCCCACCTCTACTCCCCACCTCTACTCCCCACCACTCCACACCTCTACTCCCCACCACTCAACACCTCTACTCCCCACCTCTACTCCCCACCTCTACTCCCCACCACTCCACACCTCTACTCCCCACCTCTACTCCCCACCACTCCACACCTCTACTCCCCACCTCTACTCCCCACCTCTACTCCCCACCTCTACTCCCCACCTCTACTCCCCACCTCCACTCCCCACCTCTACTCCCCACCTCTACTCCCCACCTCTACTCCCCACCTCTACTCCCCACCTCTACTCCCCACCTCCCCACCTCTACTCCCCACCTCTACTCCCCACCTCTACTCCCCACCTCTACTCCCCACCTCTACTCCCCACCTCCACTCCCCACCTCTACTCCCCACCTCCACTCCACACCTCTACTCCCCACCTCTACTCCCCACCACTCAACACCTCTACTCCCCACCTCTACTCCCCACCTCTACTCCCCACCTCTACTCCCCACCACTCCACACCTCTACTCCCCACCTCTACTCCCCACCTCCCCACCTCTACTCCCCACCTCCACTCCCCACCTCTACTCCCCACCTCCACTCCACACCTCTACTCCCCACCTCCCACCTCTACTCCCCACCTCTACTCCCCACCTCTACTCCCCACCACTCCACACCTCTACTCCCCACCTCTACTCCCCACCACTCCACACCTCTACTCCCCACCTCTACTCCCCACCTCTACTCCCCACCTCTACTCCCCACCTCCCCACCTCTACTCCGCACCTCCACTCCCCACCTCTACTCCCCACCTCCACTCAACACCTCTACTCCCCACCTCTACTCCCACCTCTACTCCCCACCACTCACACCTCTACTCCCCACCACTCAACACCTCTACTCCCCACCTCTACTCCCCACCTCTACTCCCCACCACTCCACACCTCTACTCCCCACCTCTACCTCCCCACCACTCCACACCTCTACTCCCCACCTCTACTCCCCACCTCTACTCCCCACCTCTACTCCCACACCCCACCTCTACTCCCCACCTCCACTCCCCCACCTCTACTCCCCACCTCCACTCCCCACCTCTACTCCCCACCTCCACTCAACACCTCTACTCCCCACCTCTACTCCCAACCTCTACTCCCCACCTCCACTCAACACCTCTACTTCCCCACCTCTACCCCAACCTCTACTCCCCACCTCTACTCAACACCTCTACTCCCACCTCTACTCCCCACCTCTACTCCACCTCTACTCCCCACCTCTACTCCACCTCTACTCCCCACCTCTACTCCCCACCTCTACTCCCCACCTCTACTCAACACCTCTACTCCCCACCTCTACTCCCCACCTCTACTCCACCTCTACTCCCCACCTCTACTCCACCTCTACTCCCCACCTCTACTCCCCACCTCTACTCAACACCTCTACTCCCCACCTCTACTCAACACCTCTACTCCCCACCTCTACTCCCCACCTCTACTCCCCACCTCCACTCCCCACCTCTACTCCCCACCTCCACTCAACACCTCTACTCCCCACCACTCACACCTCTACTCCCCACCTCTACTCCCCACCACTACACACCTCTACTCCCCACCTCTACTCCCCACCTCTACTCCCCACCTCTACTCCCCACCTCCCCACCTCTACTCCCCACCTCCACTCCCCACCTCTACTCCCCACCTCCACTCAACACCTCTACTCCCCACCTCTACTCCCCACCTCTACTCCCCACCACTCCACACCTCTACTCCCCACCACTCAACACCTCTACTCCCCACCTCTACTCCCCACCTCTACTCCCCACCACTCCACACCTCTACTCCCCACCTCTACTCCCCACCACTCCACACCTCTACTCCCCACCTCTACTCCCCACCTCTACTCCCCACCTCCCCACCTCTACTCCCCACCTCCACTCCCCACCTCTACTCCCCACCTCCACTCCCCAACCTCTACTCCCCACCTCCACTCAACACCTCTACTCCCCACCACTCAACACCTCTACTCCCCACCTCTCTCCCCACCTCCACTCCCCACCTCTACTCCCCACCCTCTACTCCCCACCTCTACTCCCCACCACTCCACACCTCTACTACCCCCACCTCTACTCCCCACCACTCCCACACCTCTACTCCCCACCTCTCTCCCCCACCTCTACTTCCCACCTCCCCACCTCTCTCCCCACCTCCACTCCCCACCTCTCTCCCCACCTCCACTCCCCACCTCTACTCCCCACCTCCACTAGACACCTCTACTCCCCACCTCTACTCCCCACCTCTACTCCCCACCTCTACTCCCCACCTCTACTCCCCCACCTCTACTCCCCACCTCTACTCCACCTCTACTCCCCACCTCTACTCCACCTCTACTCAACACCTCTACTCCCCACCTCTACACCCACCTCTACTCCACCTCTACTCCCCACCTCTACTCCCCACCTCTACTCCACACCTCTACTCCCCACCTCTACTCCCCACCTCTACTCCCCACCTCTACTCCCCACCTCTTCTCCCCACCTCCCCACCTCTACTCCACCTCTCTCCCCCACCCTCTACTCCCCACCCTCTACTCCACCTCTACTCCCCACCTCTACTCCCCACCACTCAACACCTCTACTCCCCACCTCTACTCCCCACCTCTCTCAACACCTCTACTCCCCCACCCTCTACTCCCCACCTCTACTCCCCACCTCTACTCCCCACCTACTCCCCACCTCCACTCCACACCTCTACTCCACCTCTACTCCCCACCTCTACTCTCCCCACCACTCAACACCTCTCTCCCCACCTCTACTTCCCACCTCTACTCCCCACCTCTACTCCCCACCACTCAACACCTCTACTCCCCACCTCTACTCCCCACCTCTACTCAACACCTCTACTCCCCACCACTCAACACCTCTACTCCCCCACCTCTACTCCCCACCTCTCTCCCCACCTCTACTCCCCACCTCTACTCCCCACCACTCAACACCTCTACTCCCCACCTCTATTCAACACCTCTACTTCCACCCTCCACTCCACCTTCTCTCCCCACCTCTACTCAACACCTCTACTCCCCACCTCCACTCCCCACCTCTACTCCCCACCCTCTACTCCCCACCTCCCCACCTCTACTCCCCACCTCCACTCCCCACCTCTACTCCCCACCTCCACTCCCCACCTCTCTCCCCACCTCCACTCAACACCTCTACTCCCCACCACTCAACACCTCTACTCCCCACCTCTACTCCCCCACCTCCACTCCCCACCTCTCTCCCCCACCTCTACTCCCCACCTCTACTCCCCACCACTCCACACCTCTACTCCCCACCTCTACTCCCCACCACTCCACACCTCTCTCCACCTCTCTCCCACCTCTACTCCCCACCTCCCCACCTCTCTCCCCACCTCCACTCCCCCACCTCTACTCCCCACCTCCACTCCCCACCTCTACTCCCCACCTCCACTCAACACCTCTACTCCCCACCTCTACTCCCCACCTCTACTCCCCACCTCTACTCCCCACCTCTACTCCCCACCTCTACTCCCCCACCTCTACTCCCCACCTCTACTCCACCTCTACTCCCCACCTCTACTCCACCTCTACTCAACACCTCTACTCCCCACCTCTACACCCCACCTCTACTCCACCTCTACTCCCCACCTCTACTCCCCACCTCTACTCCACACCTCTACTCCCCACCTCTACTCCCCACCTCTACTCCCCACCTCCTCTACTCCCCACCTCCCCACCTCTACTCCACCTCTACTCCCCCACCTCTACTCCCCAGCCTGTCCCTCCACCTACTGCCCACCCTGCTCCCCACACTCAACACCTCTCCTCCCCACCTCTGCCTCCCCACCTCTACTCAACACCTCTACTCCCCACCTCTACTCCCCACCTCTACTCCCCACCTCTACTCCCCACCTCTACTCCCCACCTCCACTCCACACCTCTACTCCACCTCTACTCCCCACCTCTACTCCCCACCACTGAGCACCTCTACTCCCCACCTCTCTCCCACCCTCTACTCCCCACCTCTACTCCCCACCACTCAACACCTCTACTCCCCCACCTCTACTCCCCACCTCTACTCAACACCTCTACTTCCCCACCACTCAACACCTCTACTCCCCACCTCTACTCCCCACCTCTCTCCCCACCTCTTGCTCCCCACCTCTCCCCACCACTCAACACCTCTACTCCCCACCTCTACTCAACACCTCTACTCCCCACCTCCACTCCACACCTCTACTCCCCACCTCTACTCAACACCTCTACTCCCCACCTCCACTCCACACCTCTACTCCCCACCTCTACTCAACACCTTACTCCCCACCTCTACTCCCCACCACTCAACACCTCTACTCCCCACCTCTACTCAACACTCTGCCACCTCCACTCCACACCTCTACTCCCCACCTCTCTCAACACCTACTTCCCACCTCCACTCCACACCTCTACTCAACACCTCTACTCCCCACCTCTACTCAACACCTCTACTCCCCACCTCCACTCCACACCTCTACTCCCACCTCTACTCAACACCTCTACTCCCCACCTCTACTCAACACCTCTACTCCCCACCTCCACTCCACACCTCTACTCCCCACCTCTACTCAACACCTCTACTCCCCACCTCTACTCCCCACCTCTACTCCCCACCTCTACTCCCCACCTCTACTCAACACCTCTACTCCCCACCTCCACTCCACACCTCTACTCCACCTCTACTCCCCACCTCTACTCCCCACCTCTACTCCCCACCTCCCCACCTCTACTCCACCCTCTACTCCCACCTCTACTCCCCACCACTCCACACCTCTACTCCACCTCTACTCCCCACCTCTACTCAACACCTCTACTCCCCACCTCCCCACCTCTACTCCACCTCTACTCCTCACCTCTACTCCCCACCACTCAACACCTCTCTCCCCACCACTCCACACCTCTACTCCCCACCTCTACTCCCCACCTCTACTCAACACCTCTACTCCCCACCTCCCCACCTCTACTCCCCACCTCCACTCCACACCTCTACTCCACCTCTACTCCCCACCTCTACTCCCCACCTCCCCACCTCTACTCCCCACCTCCACTCCACACCTCTACTCCACCTCTACTCCCCACCTCTACTCCCCACCACTCCACACCTCTACTCCCCACCTCTACTCCCCACCTCTACTCCCCACCTCTACTCCCCACCTCCCCACCTCTACTCCCCACCTCCACTCCACACCTCTACTCCCCACCTCTACTCCCCACCTCTACTCCCCACCTCCACTCCACACCTCTACTCCACCTCTACTCCACCTCTACTCCCCACCTCTACTCCCCACCTCTACTCCACCCTCTACCCACCTCCACCTCTACTCCACACCTCTACTCCCCACCTCTACTCCCCACCTCTACTCCACCTCTACTCCACCTCTACTCCACACCTCTACTCCCCACCTCTACTCCCCACCTCTACTCCCCACCTCTACTCCCCACCTCTCTCCCCACCTCTACTCCCCATCTCTACTCCACCTCTACTCCACACCTCTACTCCCCACCTCTACTCCCCACCTCTACTCCACCTCTACTCCACACCTCTACTCCCCACCTCTACTCCCCACCTCTACTCCACCTCTACTCCACCTCTACTCCACCTCTACTCAACACCTCTACTCCCCACCTCTACTCCACCTCTACTCCACCTCTACTCAACACCTCTACTCCCCACCACTACTCCCCACCTCCCCACCTCTACTCCCCACCTCCACTCCACACCTCTACTCCACCTCTACTCCACCTCTACTCAACACCTCTACTCCCCACCTCTACTCCCCACCTCCCCACCTCTACTCCCCACCTCCACTCCACACCTCTACTCCACCTCTACTCCCCACCCTCTACTCCCCACCACTACTCCACCTCTACTCCACCTCTACTCAACACCTCTACTCCCCACCTCTACTCCCCACCTCCACTCCACACCTCTACTCCACCTCTACTCCACCTCTACTCAACACCTCTACTCCCCACCCTCTACTCCACCTCTACTCCACCTCTACTCAACACCTCTACTCCCACCTCTACTCCCCACCTCCCACCTCTCTCCCCACCTCCACTCCACACCTCTACTCCACCTCTACTCCCCACCTCTACTCCCCACCACTCCACACCTCTACTCCCACCTCTCTCCCACCTCTACTCCCCACCTCTACTTCCCACCTCCCCACCTCTACTCCCCACCTCCACTCCACACCTCTCTCCCCACCTCTACTCCCCACCTCTACTCCCCACCTCCACTCCACACCTCTACTCCACCTCTACTCCACCTCTACTCCACACCTCTACTCCCCACCTCTACTCCCCACCTCTACTCCCCACCTCTACTCAACACCTCTACTCCCCACCTCTACTCCCCACCTCTACTCCACCTCTACTCCACACCTCTACTCCCCACCTCTACTCCCCACCTCTACTCCACCTCTACTCCACCTCTCTCCACCTCTACTCCACCTCTCTCCCACCTCTACTCCACCTCTCTCCACCTCTACTCCCCACCTCTACTCCCCACCTCTACTCCACACCTCTACTCCACCTCTACTCCACACCTCTACTCCACCTCTACTCCACACCTCTACTCCCCACCTCTACTCAACACCTCTACTCCCCACCTCTACTCAACACCTCTACTCCCCACCTCCACTCCACACCTCTACTCCCCACCTCTACTCCACACCTCTACTCCCCACCTCTACTCAACACCTCTACTCCCCACCTCTACTCAACACCTCTTACTCCCCACCTCCACTCCACACCTCTACTCCCCACCTCTACTCCACACCTCTACTCCCCACCTCTACTCAACACCTCTACTCCCCACCTCCACTCCACACCTCTACTCCCCACCTCTACTCAACACCTCTACTCCCCACCTCCACTCCACACCTCTACTCCCCACCTCTACTCAACACCTCTACTCCCCACCTCCACTCCACACCTCTACTCCCCACCTCTACTCAACACCTCTACTCCCCACCTCTACTCCCCACCTCTACTCAACACCTCTACTCCCCACCTCCACTCCACACCTCTCTCCCCACCTCTACTCCCCACCTCTACTCCCCCACCTCTACTCAACACCTCTACTCCCCACCTCTACTCAACACCTCTACTCCCCACCTCTACTCCCCACCTCTACTCCCCACCTCTACTCCCCACCTCCCCACCTCTACTCCCCACCTCCACTCCACACCTCTACTCCCCACCTCTACTCAACACCTCTACTCCCCACCTCTACTCAACACCTCTACTCAACACCTCTACTCCCCACCTCCACTCCACACCTCCACTCCACACCTCTACTCCCCACCTCTACTACCCACCTCTACTCCCCACCTCTACTCAACACCTCTACTCCCCACCTCTACTCAACACCTCTACTCAACACCTCTACTCCCCACCTCTACTCCCCACCTCTCTCCCACCTCTACTCCCCACCTCTACTCCCCACCTCTACTCAACACCTACTCTCCACCTCTACTCCCCACCTCCACTCCACACCTCTACTCCACCTCTACTCCCCACCTCCCCACCTCTACTCCCCACCTCCACTCCACACCTCTACTCCACCTCTACTCCCCACCTCTACTCCCCACCTCCCCACCTCTACTCCCCACCTCCACTCCACACCTCTACTCCACCTCTACTCCCCACCTCTACTCCCCACCACTCAACACCTCTACTCCCCACCTCTCTCCCACCTCTACTCCCACCTCTACTCCCCACCTCTACTCCCCACCTCTATTCCCCACCTCCCCACCTCTACTCCCCACCTCCACTCCACACCTCTACTCCACCTCTACTCCCCACCTCTACTCCCCACCACTCCACACCTCTACTCCCCACCTCTCTCCCACCTCTACTCAACACCTCTACTCCCCACCTCCCCACCTCTACTCCCCACCTCCACTCCACACCTCTACTCCCCACCTCTACTCCCCACCTCTACTCCCCACCTCCACTCCACACCTCTACTCCCCACCTCTACTCCCCACCTCTACTCCCCACCTCCTCTCCCCATCTCTACTCCCCACCTCTACTCCACCTCTACTTCCCCACCTCTACTCCCCATCTCTACTCCCCACCTCTGACCTGTGATGTAACAAAATGATTGTGTATGACGTTGGCGACCTCATGGGGGCTATATAAGGAACCTGCTCATCAGTCATTAGTCATATACCAGAGCCCATAGTCTCATCTCTCTGGGCCTGACTTATGCAATAGAAAGCTATGGGGGCATGAGCAACCACTGCCATGACAAGTATTATGGGGGAAGGTGCTGCACATGGCAGAGAAATAACTATGTTACTGTAGTAGCCTAGAGTTTAATGACTACAGGTCAATAGTATGTATGCAGGAAGGTTGTACTCTGGAATCCAAACTGAATATTTACCCTTTTTCTCAATTTCTATTTTTTTCCCTCTGTTTAACTTTTTCTCCATATCTCTCTGTTTTCACTTCCCTTATTCAGGTGAAATATTAGGTTGCAATATTAGGTTTATATTCCAGGCTCGGAAAGTTGCTGTGATACCTTTTGCTGCGATGCAAATCTATCGTGAAATTGGGGGCCACTATTTCACTTGAGTCAGTGATGTGAAACAAGAGAGATATTTGGTTTGGATTTCAGGCTGGGAAGAAGTTGTGATCATAAGGGCCACCCTGTTTTATTTAACTTGTGAAGTGAAACCATGGGGAAACTGAGTGATATTCACTTTGTATTTCAGGCTATAGGGAAGTTGTTCTCTGATATAAGCATTGAGGCTGAGGCCACACCTGTGGCCAGTGGTGGTGTGTCCAGTCCTGGATGTCCTGGACTTTAACCATGCCCCCAAGGGCTTTTCCAACCAGGACCTACCAAATAAACCCCTCTACTCTAGAGTGAATGGTGACTTCCTCTGAGCAAGTTTAGACCAGTCAGTCTCTTGTTAACCAGACAGTGGGTTGTGGGTTCCTCCTCTTGTTAACCAGACAGTGGGTTGTGGGTTCCTCCTCTTGTTAACCAGACAGTGGGTTGTGGATTCCTCCTCTTGTTAACCAGACAGTGGGTTGTGGGTTCCTCCTCTTGTTAACCAGACAGTGGGTTGTGGGTTCCTCCTCTTGTTTAAAAGTCCAATGCAGCCATCTTTATCTCAATATCAAATTATTTCTGGGTAACAATGAAGTACCTTATTGTGATTGTTTTCAATAAAAATGCCCCCCCTCCATTTTCTCAAGCAAGAATTTAGCTAGGACTGTCTGGGAGTGGTCTGAATGGGGAGGGGGAAACTGAAAATGATCTGTTATTGGCAAAAAGGTTTGGAACTCTCTTTCTTATTGGTCTAATAACTCATTAGATCACATGGTGATGTCACAAGGCTGGCCAAAACTCCATCCCACCAAAACGGTGAAATCTTGCATGGAGCCCCAGATCGAGGGAGATTATCAGTGGTCTTGTATGTCTTCCATTTCCTAATAATTGCCCCCACAGTTGATTTCCTCAAAACAAGCTGCTTACCTATTGCAGATTCAGTCTTCCCAGCCTGGTGCAGGTCTACAATTTTGTTTCTGGTGTCCTTTGACAGCTCTTTGGTCTTGGCCATAGTGGAGTTTGGAGTGTGACTGTTTGAGGTTGTGGACAGGTGTCTTTTATACTGATAACAAGTTCAAACAGGTGCCATTAATACAGGTAACGAGTGGAGGACAGAGGAGCCTCTTAAAGAAGAAGTTACAGGTCTGTGAGAGCCAGAAATCTTGCTTGTTTGTAGGTGACTAAATACGTATTTTCCACCATAATTTGCAAATAAATTCATTTAAAATCCTACAATGTGATTTTCTGGATTTTTTTTCGCATTTTGTCTGTCATAGTTGAAGTGTACCTATGATGAAAATTACAGGCCTCTCTCATATTTTTAAGTGGGAGAACTTGCACAATTGGTGGCTGACTAAATACTTTTTTGCCCCACTGTAAAACACAGGAAATGATGTTTGTGACTGCACTGGGGCTTTAAACTGATGGTCTTACTCTCAGACATTATTATTATTATTTTAATTTTAAATTTCACCTTTATTTAACCAGGTAGGCCAGTTGAGAACAAGTTCTCATTTACAACTGCGACCTGGCCAAGATAAAGCAAAGCAGTTTGACACCAACAACAACACAGAGTTACACATGGAATAAACAAACACACAGTCAATAACACAATAGAAAAAAGGTCTACATACAGTGTGTACAAATGAGGTAAGATAAGGGAGGTAAGGCAATAAATAGGCCATAGTGGCAAAGTAATTACAATTTAGCAATTAAACACTGGAATAATAGCTGTGCAGAAGATGAATGTGCAAGTAGAGATACTGGGGTGCAAATGAGCCCAAAAAAATAAAAGGATGGGGATGAGGTCTTTGGATGGGCTATGTACAGATGGGCTATGTACAGGTCCAGTGATCTGTGAGCTGCTCTGACAGCTGGTGCTTAAAGTTAGAGACGGAGATATGAATCTCCAGCTTCAGTGATTTTTGCTATTCTTATTAAGCCTACACCTTTTGTTTACTAAGCATGTGACAAATAACATTTGATGTGATGATTTGAGTGACATAGGCTTGGATAAAAGTTTGTTAAATGGATCACTCACATGCATGATACTGTGTTGTAACAGTTGGTTACTCTCTGTGTATCATAAGGAAGATGAGTGATGGTCAAAGGCATGGGCTTTATCATCTTCATCATCATTAAATATATATATTTTATTATGTTCAATTCTTTATTTTAGATGTAGTTTGTTAATATGTAGCAAAATCAATAGTATATACGTGTGTTTTTTGTAGGTGACGTCATGGTGGGGGTAGGAGGTACAGGAGGATATATTCTTAAATCATCCGCCAACCAACCAGCTCCCTGGCCTAGTGAATTGATGGGAGAGTACCACCGGAGCGCGAGGGGAGGCGCATCGGGCACGCGGCTCACCCAACTCCCACAGCTCGAGCTCACTATATTCAGCGGCTCCGGTGCGCTCGAAACTTTATTCACTCCAGAGTCCAACACAGAGACGGACCTGTCGAGCTCTCTCTATTCCCCACTGCAAGCTAAGCACTCACTGGATAGAACACACGGACAACTTTTTACAGAGCTATTTCCGCCTCTCTATTTTTGGTTTTCATTACGGGACTTAAACCTGGGATTGTACCATTTAAAAAAGACGCACTTTTTGTTGTTGAAATATTTAAATGTCATGGTTTTTCATGTTCATTGTATAAATCATAATTTTTGGGTATAGTACTCGAAATATTTGAGAACAAGGGAAACTGTTACACATGTTTTCCAACCTCTGAAGAAGACTTAACAAGTTACTCGTCCTTGGGGGTTCGATAACAAGTGCAATGATTGCCAAGGTCTTCTGTTGGGATTGCCTTACTGCTCAACTCGTCTAAGGAGCCAGCCATGTCCTTTTGTCTGCTCTACTTCTGTCACGGAGAGAGGGCTCGGAGTGGCGGACGCGCACGAATGTGAATTACATTGCAGTCAACTACCCTACTTCAAAGCACTTCAGATATCCGCACAGTTCCCCAAACAAGTGTTTAGGAGTTGTACCGCGGGCGACTGAACGGGACTACTCACATGTTCCTCTCTCCAAGGGATGGTTCATGATCATCCGCGGGCAGGAGCGACTTTGCGGCTCCTACAGCAGGAGACGTTTTCTTGTTTTGGGGGAAATCGGAATTAAAGGGAAATGAGACCTGTACTTTGCTACTTCCTGCTCTGTACATCGTACCTGCTGAATGCTGTTGCTGAGGTATGATAGACATAAGGGCTTTTCGCAACCACTTTCTACGGGTTTGAATAAGACTATCCATGGTGGCAGGCTACAGTCAGGCACAGTGCATGCCTCTCTCTCTCGCTGTCACACTCTTGCTGGCGCGGGGGGTCGTTTTGCGGGGTTGAGTGTGGGGGCGAATGGGTAGAGGGTAGTCTAGGGACTTCGGGGTCCTGGTGCTGTCCTTAGCGCGCATTTGTTCTGGAGAAGGGGCTTTGCTTGCCAGTAGTCGACATTGTTGCATGTTGTTTTACAAGTTGTGGGACACAACTATTTATAGACTTAACAATTGAGTAATACGGTACTTGTCACAAAGTGCATAGATTTAGCATATTTTGGATACACGTTATTTTGATTTTGCAAACATATTAGGTCTACTTGTATTTATATATAAAATGTTATTTCTCAACCATTTTGTGCTGACTTTGTGCATATTAAGTCATAAAAGACTATTAGATTTTTTTTTGTGCTATTTAATCTGCTAAAAAACGAACAAACAAGAAGCAAACTTGTAGCCCTGAGGCGACACAAATGTTTTGCAATATCAGCACCACCCCACTTGCCATATGAATGCATTGCATAGAACGCTTTCAGAAACAAGCATTGTAACTGCACCAAGAAACATATTTGACTTCTTTTTGGCGGTCGATCCAAATCTGTTTATGCGTGAGCCAACTGTGACAACGTTATGGTTGAGCCAGCCAAACGCTTTCATGGGAACCGCACTTGGGATATATAAATAGCCTAGGCTCTGTCGCTGTGAGGCCGAACACTCCTTCCAGCTTTAGAGAGAAACCTAGTATCCGCAACAAGTCACAAGTGCAAGTGTAGCGGACGGCCTGTGAACAAGACTCAAGAGAGCCGAACATGCATGCTGTAATGGGCACACCTTTGCGTCATTTTTCCTCTCCATTAACCTGCATTAATAAGTCAATAATAGATAATGACGCAATGTATGCGTTCTTTTACAGTCCATGTGTGTCTTTAATCTTCATTGTAATCGTTTTGTCTTGATTTTGTGTGTGTGTAGGAAGTCCCGCAGGAGTTGATAGAGAGACTGTCCCACAGCGAAATCCACAGCATCAGCGACCTCCAGCGGCTATTGGACTCCGAGATAGACGCCCCCGTAGGTAAATTCTGTCTCTTGATACTTTCACGCACACGAACTGTGATTCCATTCCACTGAACTTTGCTCGAACCCCAATCTGTCGCACTGGGCGATACCAGAAAGGTGTTTACTTGTATTTATAAGTCACTTAGAACGGTGTCATAAAATTGACTAGGGGAAAGAACGATGATACCGAATGTATGAAGGTCGTACAGACGCAGCAGACATTATTTGGGCATACCCGATTGGATAGAGTTACTGATTCAGCGGCAGCAAATGCATGTTTTAGTTATTCTCTTGATTCACTGAGTGGGAGTTGCCGGAGCCTGTGGTGCTCTCCGTATCATTCTTACCTTGGGATCTCAGCAGCCAGTCAGCATGCTTCTTCAACAACTGTTGCTATGAAATGAATGGACTGACTGGTCAAGCTGCTCTCGGCACCGAGCGCGTAAAATGCTTTGTGCCCCGCTGCTCGGCCCGGAGACATTTGGCGGGGATTATATGTATTCATTTGGGTCTTTTTAATTAGCTCATTGAAAACTGACAAACAAACAACAACGACACGGGAGCGTGTTAAGGCAGGGTCTCGTGGAGGAAATGCTCCCGGATTTGTACTCGAGGCCAGGGATGAGGGAAGGCCAGGTTTTCTGGAACAGAAAGTGGTGCATCCTACTTGGGAACTGATAACGAAAACACCAGCGCGAGATAAGACGCGTCTGACTCTGTAGTGTACACATGTGACATAGAAGGTGGACTTTCACCGCGGTATTTATTTTCCCGGACTCTATTTAGCAGTTGTCACCCACACTATGCTGGCTTTATGGTACTCAGGGTGCTGTGGCTGTAAACGAATAGGGACATGCGGCGCGTTGAACGGTGGCTGTAAACGGATAGGCGCATGCGGCGCACAGGGTGCAGCGAGCACAGCTTTTCTGCCGCAGTCATGTTCATTGGCATTGGAGGTGGTTGTCTCTTGTCGAGAGCAATCTAGCTGTCTGTCTCTGGCTCTTTTGAAGGGGAGATTCGGTTACAAGGGTGCGCTGGCACAAACTGTTTGAGTTCACATGAGCCACTATTTACACAGGCCACCCGCCATATATCAAATCTGGGCTTTCCCCAAGTCTGTCTTGTGGATGGAAATGGATAATTATATAATTGGCTTTTTAAACACCTGTGTTGGTAATGGAAGGTCTAGCTCATATACCAACTATGATTTCTATTAACCATATGATTCATGTTGGTGCTGTTGCTCCAAGAAACATTTGCTCCTATTCACTAATTAAATAGCCAATGGGCTTTTCTTTGGTTTGACTTATATACAGGGTTCATTACATCACTCACACCTATGTTGGGGTACAGATACAGGCCTATGTCATTGGTCATTTTATCATTAGACATAGTTTCATATATGTTATTACTGATGTTGTCTGTCTGTTTTATCCACATTTCCTATTGGCAAATTCAGTTAACTTTATTGAATCACCAATGGTTAAACTTGTCTTGTGTCTCCTATCAGATCAACATAGCAATAACATTTCCTTGGATTATCACAACACACAAACACAGCACATGTGGAATATAGCAGGCCTACATTATGAAAGGACTTTTCCTCCACAATTCAGCTCGTCATCATATCGGTTGGACTGAGTGGAGTCTGAAATAGGTCTCAGTAGGGCTGGTTCTAGCAGCTAGCCTTAGCATGAGAGGATGTGTTTATAATTTAATTGAAATGCCTCCCTTCAAACAGTGGAATGTGTTCTGTTACCTGCCTGATTATTACTACCAGTACATACATCTGTCTGGAGGCCAACAGACTGCCTGATTATTATTACCAGTACATACATCTGTCTGGAGGCCAACAGACTGCCTGATTATTATTACCAGTACATACATCTGTCTGGAGACCAACAGACTGCCTGATTATTACTACCAGTACATACAATCTGTCTGGAGGCCAACAGACTGCCTGATTATTACTACCAGTACATACATCTGTCTGGAGGCCAACAGACTGCCTGATTATTACTACCAGTACATACAATCTGTCTGGAGGCCAACAGACTGCCTGATTATTATTACCAGTACATACATCTGCCTGGAGACCAACAGACTGCCTGATTATTATTACCAGTACATACATCTGCCTGGAGACCAACAGACTGCCTGATTATTATTACCAGTACATACATCTGTCTGGAGACCAACAGACTGCCTGATTATTACTACCAGTACATACATCTGTCTGGAGGCCAACAGACTGCCTGATTATTATTACCAGTACATACATCTGTCTGGAGGCCAACAGACTGCCTGATTATTATTACCAGTACATACATCTGCCTGGAGGCCAACAGACTGCCTGATTATTACTACCAGTACATACAATCTGTCTGGAGGCCAACAGACTGCCTGATTATTATTACCAGTACATACATCTGCCTGGAGACCAACAGACTGCCTGATTATTATTACCAGTACATACATCTGCCTGGAGACCAACAGACTGCCTGATTATTATTACCAGTACATACATCTGTCTGGAGACCAACAGACTGCCTGATTATTACTACCAGTACATACATCTGTCTGGAGGCCAACAGACTGCCTGATTATTATTACCAGTACATACATCTGTCTGGAGGCCAACAGACTGCCTGATTATTATTACCAGTACATACATCTGCCTGGAGGCCAACAAGACTGCCTGATTATTACTACCAGTACATACATCTGTCTGGAGGCCAACAGACTGCCTGATTATTATTACCAGTACATACATCTGCCTGGAGGCCAACAGACTGCCTGATTATTATTACCAGTACATACATCTGCCTGGAGGCCAACAGACTGCCTGATTATTACTACCAGTACATACATCTGTCTGGAGACCAACAGACTGCCTGATTATTACTACCAGTACATACATCTGTCTGGAGGCCAACAGACTGCCTGATTATTACTACCAGTACATACATCTGCCTGGAGGCCAACAGACTGCCTGATTATTACTACCAGTACATACATCTGCCTGGAGGCCAACAGACTGCCTGATTATTACTACCAGTACATACATTTGTCTGGAGGCCAACAGACTGCCTGATTATTACTACCAGTACATACATCTGTCTGGAGGCCAACAGACTGCCTGATTATTATTACCAGTACATACATCTGCCTGGAGGCCAACAGACTGCCTGATTATTACTACCAGTACATACATCTGCCTGGAGGCCAACAGACTGCCTGATTATTATTACCAGTACATACATCTGTCTGGAGGCCAACAGACTGCCTGATTATTACTACCAGTACATACATCTGTCTGGAGGCCAACAGACTGCCTGATTATTATTACCAGTACATACATCTGCCTGGAGGCCAACAGACTGCCTGATTATTATTACCAGTACATACATCTGCCTGGAGGCCAACAGACTGCCTGATTATTACTACCAGTACATACATCTGTCTGGAGACCAACAGACTGCCTGATTATTACTACCAGTACATACATCTGTCTGGAGGCCAACAGACTGCCTGATTATTATTACCAGTACATACATCTGCCTGGAGGCCAACAGACTGCCTGATTATTACTACCAGTACATACATCTGCCTGGAGGCCAACAGACTGCCTGATTATTACTACCAGTACATACATCTGCCTGGAGGCCAACAGACTGCCTGATTATTATTACCAGTACATACATCTGCCTGGAGGCCAACAGACTGCCTGATTATTACTACCAGTACATACATTTGTCTGGAGGCCAACAGACTGCCTGATTATTACTACCAGTACATACATCTGTCTGGAGGCCAACAGACTGCCTGATTATTATTACCAGTACATACATCTGCCTGGAGGCCAACAGACTGCCTGATTATTACTACCAGTACATACATCTGCCTGGAGGCCAACAGACTGCCTGATTATTATTGCCAGTACATACATCTGTCTGGAGGCCAACAGACTGCCTGATTATTACTACCAGTACATACATCTGCCTGGAGACCAACAGACTGCCTGATTATTATTACCAGTACATACATCTGCCTGGAGGCCAACAGACTGCCTGATTATTACTACCAGTACATACATCTGCCTGGAGGCCAACAGACTGCCTGATTATTATTGCCAGTACATACATCTGTCTGGAGGCCAACAGACTGCCTGATTATTACTACCAGTACATACATCTGTCTGGAGGCCAACAGACTGCCTGATGGGCCAGTAGGCTGCCAGGCAGGCCATTGAAAGACCTTAGACGCCAGCCAGAGGTGTATTTTCAGAGCTTTTGTTGTGAACGGCAGGACAGTAAAGCTAGTTACAGGAGAGAGGGACTGTACAAGGGACTGGGTCCTGCCTGTCAGAAAGTAGAGGGGGGGGGTGAGAGAGAGAGATGGAGAGAGAGATGGAGAGAGAGAGAGATGGAGAGAGAGGGAGAGAGAGAGAGATATGGAGAGAGACGGAGAGAGAGAGAGATATGGAGAGAGAGCGAGAGAGAGAGATGGAGAGAGAGAGAGAGAGAACTGTCAGTTATCTATATCTGTTTGTCCCATGGCATATGTTGCAACCATTGCATCCTAAACCCTTAACCCCTAGCCACTTCTTGAACTCTTATACCTTGTTGACAGATAGGAGTTCTCACCCTCTTCAACTTTGGGAGAAGGGAGGGATGTGTCAGTGTCATTTAGAAAGAGACCTTCAGGGCTTATCTGGTCTTGGCGTGTGTTTTATATGGGTCTGTGCAGTGATGAGAGTCTGCAGTGATGAGAGTCTGCAGTGATGAGAGTCTGCAGTGATGAGAGTCTGCAGTATTGAGAGTCTGCAGTGTCGAGAGCCTGCAGTGTCGAGAGCCTGCAGTGTCGAGAGCAGCCTCAGGGGCATGTAGGAGGTCCATGGTGGACGGGAGGGTGATTGTGTGTGTGTGTGTGTGTGTGTGTGTGTGTGTGTGTGTGTGTGTGTGTGTGTGTGTGTGTGTGTGTGAACATGCACGTGTATGTGTTTTGGCGTGTATGCGCTTGTGTGTGTATGTCAGGGAGTCAGTGAAGAGCAGTCAGCAAGGTGATGGTCTCTTCAGACAGGGTGACAGCTGAGATGACCTGCTGAAGTCTCGCCCCCCTGTCCCCCCTGGAGCCAGTCTCCTCTCCCCCTCTCCTCTCATCTTCCCCAGCCTCTTGGTCTGGCCTGTTCTTATCTGTCTATACTGAAGGAATGACAGAAAGGGGAACCTGACTCCTGACATGAGGCCTGAGGTGGAGAGGTGGAGTATCTGTAGCCTGTATTCCTGGCTGCACTTCACTCTACAGGGAAAGGTTGTGCAACAACAACCTGAACCTACAGCTCTGCGCTGCCTGTTTACCTACAGTTGGCAAAAGTTCAGGGCCTGTATTCTCAAAGCTTCTCAGAGTTCTGATCTAGGATCAGTCTTTGCCTTTTAATAAGATTATATGGACATGGGGGACCTGATTCTAGATCAGCATTCCTACTCCGATTAAGACAAAATACTCCCACTGGGGAAAAACTGGTTGAATCAACATTGTTTCCACTTCATTTCAACCCAAAAAATTAATGGAATGATGTTGAATCAATGTGGAAATCTGGTTGGATTACAAAAAAGTAATGACAACTCAACCCAATGTAAATTAAAACTAGACATTGAACTGACGCCTGTGCTCAGTGGGCTGATACACTATCTCACAGGAAGAACCATTTCCATTTCTCCATGACCAGGGTGTGAGGAATGCCTACTGGAGGCAGAGAAGTCAGGCGCAGGAGAGCAGACGGTGTTACAACGGTGCAGTTTCATAATAAAAATCACAGTGAACAAAAACAATAGATACAATGGGACAGAACCCCTTGGTGCGCCAGACATAACGTGCACATAGACTTACAATAAACAATTCCAGACAAGGACATGTGGGGAACAGAGGGTTAAATACACAACATGTAATTATGGAATTGGAACCAGGTGTGTGGGAAGACAAGACAAAACAAATGGAAAATGAAAGGTGGATCGGCGATGGCTAGAATGCCGGCGATGCCGACCGCCGAATGCCGCACGAACAAGGAGAGGGACTGACTTCGGTGGAAGTCGTGACACAGGGCCTGTATTCATAAGATGTCTCAGAGTAGGAAAGGCAACACTGATCCTAGATCAGCACTCCTACTCTGAGATACTTTATGAAAACAGGTCCAGAAGTGTTGTGTCAGCAGGTAGCATGCTGACAGTGAAAGGGGGAGTCAAACATAGAGAGAGAGAGAGACAGAGAGAGAGAGAGACACACAGAGAGAGAGAGAGAGACAGAGAGAGAGAGAGAGACAGTCTCCTACCTAATAGAGGGAGTAATTTAGGAGTCATCAGAGGCAGTGTGATTCATGGCTGGAGACTGAGAAGGCTGCTGCAGGCAGCAGGCGTGTCATTACCAACAAGCCTTTACCTAAACCTTACCTGGAGTAGACAGGAGAGAGGAGGAGGGGGGTTCCTTACAGAGGTAGCATTATATCTTTCTCTGTTTTTTCTTGTTTACTGTCTGTCTCTTCCTCTCTCTCCTTTCTTTTTTCTTTCTCTCTCTTGCTCATTCAGTCTGCTTCTGTGTCTTCATGCTTGCCTCTCTCTCGGTCTATCCATATCCGTTTCTCTCTTCTCCCCTGTCTCTGTCTATCCTTCTCTCTCTCTCGCTCTAATCACTATGTCCATCCATCTCCCTCCCTTCCCCCTCCCTCTCTCTTTCTCTCCCAGCCTGCTTTCTTCATGTAGAAAGGAAAACAACAGAAAGGTCTTTTGTGATGCTGAAAAAGCAGTAGTCAGTCCATAAAGGACTCCTTTATATGGCGTCTCCTTTTCTCTCTCCAGCCACTCTGACATGGCCTGTCTCCTCCCAGTGTCCATTGCCGTGACGCCCTCCCTGCTTGTCTTCCTTCTTCTCTGCCTGCCCCTCCCTCCCTCCCTCCCTCCCTCCCTCCCTCCCTCCCTCCCTCCCTCCCTCCCTCCCTCCCTCCCTCCCTCCCACTGCCTGCCTCCCCCTCTCCTTCCCTCCCTCCCTGCCTGCCTCCCCCTCTCCTTCCCTCCCTGCCTGCCTGCCTGCCTCCCCCTCTCCTTCCCTCCCTCCTTGCCTGCCTCCCCCTATCCTTCCTTTCCTCCCTCCCAACCTGCCTGCCTCCCCCTCTCCTTCACTCCCTTCCTCCCTGCCTGCCTCCCCCTCTCCTTCCCTCCCTGCCTGCCTGCCTCCCCCTCTCCTTCACTCCCTCCCTCCCTGCCTGCCTCCCCCTCTCCTTCCCTCCCTGCCTGCCTGCCCCCCCTCTCCTTTCCTCCCTCCTTGCCTGCGTCCCCCATCCTTCCTTCACTCCCTCCCTCCCCCTATCCTTCCTTTCCTCCCTCCCAACCTGCCTGCCTCCCCCTCTCCTTCACTCCCTTCCCACCTAGAGAGAGAAAGGGGGAGACTAGATAGAGAGAAATTAAGGGGGATTGAGAGGTAGAGAGGTAGGGGGTAGAGAGATAAAAAGGGAGAGAGAGAGACGGGGAAAGGTAGAGAGAGATAAAGAGAGGGAGAGCAAGAGAAGGAGGGATGGAGGAAGAGAGAAGGGTAAACGGAGAAAGGTTAAGGGGCGAGTGAGAGAGAGACAGAAAGAGAAGCAGGCTGGGAGTTCTGTCAGTGACCCAAAGCGTTAAAAGGTTGTTAGGTGGAGACATCAGGCAGCTGTCACAACCTGTTTCACTGACAGGAGGGCAGACAGGACAGAGTGTGTGTGTGTTAGTGTGCGTGTCTGAATGTGTGCTTGCACGTCCTGCGTGTCCATGCGTGCATGTTTGTGTGTCTGACTGAGTGCATATGTGTGTGTGTCCGTGTATGCGTGCATGCGTGTTTTAGCGTGTGTGTTTGTGTGCCTTAGTGTACATGAGCCTACTTGACACAGTGATACCTATAGGTTTTGTGTTGGGCTAAACGGCAGGGAGACTGGGCTACCCAAGCAGAGCAGGTAAACATTAATCACTTCCTCTAGGGAGGGAAATCTTTTCTGGGTCACAGCTGTCTGACTGGGACGGTAGGTACCCTAGCTGTTATAAGCAAAAGATAGCTGGTTCAAATCCCAGAGCCGACTAGGTGAAAAAAATCTGTCAATGTGCCCTTGAGCAAGACATTTAACCCTATTTGCTCCTGTGGTTGCTCTGGATAAGAGGGTCTGCTAAATGACTTGAATGTAAATGACTGACTAGCTGGCAGAAGCAAAGGCCCGCTCTCTCTCTCTTCCCACTGCCTGGGAAATGTTTAGGCTTGACAAGGCCTCGAAATGCAGCATACAGATGTAAATAAATAAGCAAACAGAGGTTTATATAGACCTTGTACAGGAGAAGAAAAGCCTTTCAAACGTCTCATCTATAGCACAAAGGAGCTGTAAGTGAAGTCCTTGTGTTTACCTGAAGGCTTTGTCTAATGGTTGACTCTGGGCTTTACGTTGTTATGAGCATAGTGAGTTGAGTTCTGATGTGTGTGTGTTTAGGTTTCCGTTGTGTGTGTGTGTGTTCAGTATATGTGAACAGGTATGAGGTTGTGTCCCTTGAACAGGTGGGCTACCAGAGAGAGGACCCACCTGATCTGTAAACAGTGTCTCAGAAAGCTTCTGGACAGTCCAGCCTCTGTTCCCTGATCCACTGAACAGCCCTTTATCGTTTTACTGCTGTGTGTGTGTGTGTGCGTGCACGCCAGTCATGAGTGTGTGTGTGTGTGTGTGTGTGTGTGCGTGCACGCCAGTCATGAGTGTGTGTGTGTGTGTGTGTGTGTGTGTGTGTGTGTGTGTGTGTGCACGCCAGTCATGAGTGTGTGTGTGTGTGTTTGCGGTCTGTACCATGAGTGTGTGTTACTTTGGCACCAGATCCTATAATAAAATGCATACTCTGGGTGGGGACCAAAACAAGCTGGGATTATCAGATGACCATGACTGTAATAAGGTGAGCAAGCTACAGTAAACTGTTAGCATTCAGTTAGCTAACAGCCCTGCACTGTACTGTGGCACCATGACTGTAATAAGGTGAGCAAGCTACAGTAAACTGTTAGCGTTCAGTTAGCTAACAGCCCTGCACTGTACTGTGGCACCATGACTGTAATAATGTGAGCAAGCTACAGTAAACTGTTAGCGTTCAGTTAGCTAACAGCCCTGCACTGTACTGTGGCACCATGACTAAACATAATTGCACTCAACGTAATTGTACACTTTCTGCCAAAAGTCAACATTTAAGCAAACATTTCCTATAAATAGTGATGTAAAACCACTAATTAGACTACTTGGCTGATGGGGGTTGATGACCACCTGTGAAACGACCACCTTGGTTTACATTACAAGATGGCCACGTGTGTGACTCAACTGTAGCCGCTGCATTCCTTCTGTGAAAGTCTCCCCCTCCTCCCACTGTGTTTAGTAATGGGTGAATAAGACTGAGCATGTAATTACACACTAAGAAAAGAGGCTTCCCTAAAGGTTATTTTGGAAGGGTGATGGTTCTATGCGGAACCATAAGGATTCAATGAACCCATTGAGCCCTTCGATGGTTCTTTGCAGTTCAGAAAAGGGTTTCTCTGTTAGTGATAATTAAAATGTAGGGGTGGTGGCTCATTAGAATATTTCGGGGCATGGTTTGCTCAAAGCTCATTTTGTACAACCGTGAGTGAGAGTGTCATTCCAGTTGATATCACCTGTGTTGTTATGACGTATCATTGCAAATCTGACTATGTCCAGTGACTGTGCCTTGTGACAGACTCACATATGGCCTTATGTCAACTGAGAACTGTTGTCTACCTCAGTTCTCACTTTTCTCCTCAGCGAGTCCCAGCAGTTCCAGGCCTAGCACACCTGATCCAACTTGTCAATTACCACAATAATAACACCTATGGGATTCAAACAATATAATATGGCTAACTAAAATTACAACATTTATGGTTCTTCAAACAGTACTACATAGAACATTTAAGATTGATGAAGGTTCTTTATAGAACCATTGTCCATAAAGGTTCTATAAAGAACCTTAAAAAGGGCTCTGTATAGCTCCAAAATGGGTTGTAACCATAGCGGAACCCTTTTTTGGTGCTATATAGAACCTTTGATTAATGGTTCTGTATAGAACCTTAGGAAAGGGTTCTATATAGCACCAACAAGGGATCCTGCATCAATCTTAAATGTTCTTTGTAGTACCGTTTGAAGAACCATACAGGTTTTTAAGCAAAAGAACCCTATTTATCATTATTTAGAAGCATTTCGTTTTAGTGTGTACATTAAGGTCTATGGCATGGTTTGAAACATACTATCTAGATCATGTTTAGTGTGTACATTAAGGTCTATGGCATGGTTTGAAACACACTATCTAGATCATGTTTGTTGTAACCCCTACTGGAGGAGGCTTGTGGTCGACTGTTTTGCAGCTGAACAACTATGATGATGGTGATTATTGTCGAGGTATGACATCATCAACCGTCTGCCAAGCCAATAAAGGCGGTTCATTTAACTCATTAAGCCGGTGACTAGGAATGTTTGTTGTGTAGAAGCAGGCTCCATAAAACATCAATGGAGGAAATGACGTAGTCTTTAGGTGAGGACCACACTAGCCACTTGTACCACAATGTAATTCACCTCCAATTAATTAAGCTCTAGTGGGCTTGTAAAGTGTCACTAATGTAGGCTTGAGTGGTGAAACTGGGGTGAACGTGCTTGGTTGAGTAAGCTTCCTTTCTCTGTGTGTGTTTGTGTGTGTTTGTGTGTGTGTGTGTGTGTGTGTGTGTGTGTGTGTGTGTGTGTGTGTGTGTGTGTGTGTGTGTGTGTGTGTGTGTGTGTGTGTGTGTGTGTGTGTGTGTGTACGTGTGTGTACGTGTGTACGTGTGGATGAGTGAGTCTCTGCGACTGTGTGTGTCCGTGTGTTTGTGTGTGTGGGCGTGAGTGTCTGCGACTGTGTATGTGTGTGCGTATGTGTGTGTCGAGACATTGCATTAACACGGCTGCCTTCTGTTTTGACGAGGTGCGGAAAATGAGGTCATCGAAGAGACCAAGCCGATGCAGAAGCATCATAAGAACTACTCCCAACAGCATGGCTACTCAGACCTGAAGAGCTCACAGATACACAGCCGACGCAAGAGGAGCGTTGGTAGGTCTGCAACGCCACACAATCATCACATTACAACACATTACAACACAATACAGGGTTCACACACACAGGCTACATTTGAACCAAGGCATGACAATGAATGGATATGATGTTAGGTTGTGTTTACTGAGGCACTTATAATGAAGACAAGACATCTATCTACCAAATGTTTACCCTAGGATTCATGGGAGATTATCGCTGGTGAGGAAAGGGAGGGGTTACCGGTCTAGGGGAGCCTATGATTGGCTGTGGCGTGTAGATCTAAGACACACATGTCGGGAGGAGAAAGAAGTATCCTTAAGCGAGGAAATTCCAGGCATTCAGTGTTCATGTCTCAACTCGCCGGGCCTTGACTTGTATTACCTGGGAGAGTGCCACGCGGGTATAGGCATCCTCTGATAGAGGTCTGGAGAGGAGCCTAGTGTGTCGCTTGTAGGGATGTGTGACGGACGGGGTTCGAACCCGGGTCTTCCATATGACTGTATTAGCCCACTAAGCCACTCTTCAGGTACTCCTCACACAAGAAGTCTCCGGGCCTTAGTTACAGCCTGTAACTATGGGTTCTTCCTGGTTAGATTATGTACCATACCAAGAGGATGAGTAGTACTGCAGATGTTGTTGGCATCCAAACAAGCACTCACTCACTGTACTGTGTGCACGCGCACCAGCCTCGTTGTATAATGGTGGCATATTGTACTCGGTACTCTATTCTTTCTGGAGCACACCACAGGCTTCTCGGGGCATCACGTCTCAAATGAAGGGCTGGTCATGCCTTGCCTGCTGTTTGAATATACGTGCCAGTCACAGGAGGTTGGTGGCACCTTACTTGGGGAGGACGGGATCGTGGTAATGGCTGGAATGTTATCAAACACATGGTTTCCATGGTGCCAGTCCATTTGCTCCGTTCCAGCCATTATTATGAGCCGTCCTCCCCTCAGCAGCCTCCACTGGTGTCAGCACCCTTAGAAACAGGCGCATTATTCATGTCCTTTATCATAAGCCCTACATGCAGACATAAGGCTGTTTGGCCTAATCTAGCTGCATTAGAGCAGAACAAAGGAGCAGTCTTTCTCTAGAGTCTCCACTCACTCAGTTACTACCCAAACTCCTCAGGTCATAGGTCACGTCTCTTTATGTGGATTTGTCATCTTTTCCTTTGTGAATCTTCCTGGATCAGCCTTTAGTGCTGGTTAGGGTTTGAATGTGGTTAGGAGCTGATCCTGAATCAGTGATCAGTGATGTAGATGACATACTTAAGGGTGCTCAGAGATCTGAGTGTGTGTAGGGGTGAAAGATAAGAATAGCATACGTTCTGAAAGTAGTGTATCGTCCGATGGTCAGAAAACCAATGTACTGCTTCTAGCCAGTTCAATGATACAGCATCTAACAACCATTATAAACTGGGTAGAACGAGCGCTGAATGCTGATTGTCTGAAAGCCGTGGTATTTTACGTATTTTATTAGGATCCCCATTAGCTGCTACAAAAGCAGCAGCTACTCTTCCTGGGGTCCTCACAAAACACGAGACAGTATACCAGGGGTATGACAAAACATTTATTTTTACTGTTCTAAATACGTTTGTAACCAGTTTATAACAGCAATATGGCACCTCGGGGGTTTGTGGTATATCTCCAATATAGAACAGTCCTTAGCCGTGGTATATTGGCCATATACCGCATCCCCTCGTGCCTTATTGCTTAACTGTACTACATCGTTTCATTAAAAATCATCTGAGTGTATATCTAAGTACCTCTCTTTCTCCTCCCCCCTCTCTCTCTCTCCAGAGGAGGCGGTGCCTGCGGTGTGTAAGACGCGGACGGTGATCTATGAGATCCCGCGCAGCCAGGTGGACCCCACGGCTGCCAACTTCCTGATATGGCCGCCGTGCGTGGAGGTCAAGAGGTGCACGGGATGCTGCAACACCAGCAACATGCGCTGCCACCCCTCACGCAGGCACCACCGCACCGTTAAGGTGAGAGAGGAATGCAGTTTTCACACACGCACACGCACGCACGCGCACACACACACACACACACACACACACACACACACACACACACACACACACACACACACACACACACACACACACACACACACACACACACACACACACTTTCCTCCCATTCACTTGGGTAAGTGTACAGTAAATCATGCAGGTTGATTCAGTACAAAAGAAGTGCTTAGGACATGTTCCCTCCCTCCCTCCCTCTGTCTCTGTCTCCATCCCCCTTCACCAGGCATTTGGCCTTCTCCCAAAATGTATTGTATACTCCCACACTCCGTTTTAGCCCCCTCGACGCCACCTCTCCCTCCCTCTCTCCCTCCATCTCTTGGTTGGTGAGGGTCCAGGGTGTCTGTGCCAGGCAGGGAGAGACGGTACTTGGGTGGGAGGGAGGTAGTAAGGGTAGAGGGCTACAGCTAGGGCAGCAGCTGGAGGGTAGATCAAGGAGCACCAGCAGAGAGAGAAAGAGGGAGAGGTGAATGAGACAGAGGAGAGAGAGAGGGGGAGGGAAAGAGAGAGATGGGAGAGAGAGAGAGAGAAAGAGAGGGAAGGAAAGAGAGAGAGAGATGGGATAGAGGAGAGAGAGAGGAAGGGAAGGAGAGAGAGAGGGAGGGAAAGAGAGAGAGGGGAGAAAGAGAGAGAGATGAGGGCAGAGAGAGAGGGAGGAAGAGAGAGAGAGAGAGAGAGAGGCCAGAGAGATAAATATGGCGACAGAGATAGAAGCAGACAGAGAGAGACAGAAATACAGCAGTGTATGGTATGGTAAACAGGTTGTAAAGCCCAGTTGCCATCTGTGTGTCTTGACTGTCCTGCGTGTCCCATTCCGGCAAGCCCCTGTCACAACTCTCTGCCTGTGTTCCTGTAAGCAGGCAGAGAGAGAGAGAGAGGGAGGGAGAGAGAAGGAGTGTTGGGTGGGGGGAGTGTTCTAGCAGTATTTTACGGTAACTAACACCCCTTGTTAGTCTGAAAAACCCCCTGCCTCTGTTTCTCCTCAGAGGAGACACCGCTGACTTCAGTTGGGATGTGTTCCTGGTCTATTTACACTTCAGCTTGTTACTGCTTCTGGTCCCTGTGTGTTTATCTATCATGGAAGCAAGCAAAGTACTGTGCAGTGTAGGATGGCTGGGAACGAATAGGGGGAGCATAGGAGCACATCCTGTTCTTAAATATCTCTTGAATGTGTGTCTTTGCTGATCTTGTGTGTGTGTATGAGACAGTATCGCTGTACTCTATCCATCGTGCTGATCTTGCCTGGTCACATGCTGGTGAGACATGGTTATCAGCTGTCATGCAAACCTCCACTGCTGCACCATGCCAGGGCTTCAGCTTTGGAGATAGCGCCGCGATATCCGCTAGCCAGAGTAATAACAAAAATACCATCACCAGTTTCCTGGCTCAGCAGTACTGGCCAGTCAGCTTTCAAAGGGATAGGCGGCCATTTTGTGTCAGGACATTGGCTATCTGGGGTGCAGTTGCAGAAGTGGTCTAGCGTTCTCCATAGAGGACTGAGTGACTGGGAGGAACAAGTGGTCCACTGTGGCTCTCAGTGGGTACGGCAGTGCTTAGTCATGATGTCTGAGTGGCCTCCACTGTAGTCTCTCCCTCACCTGGCCTGTCTGCTTGCTTGTCTGTCTGCCTCCTTGACAGCTCACTGTCCTTCTGTCTGTCTGTCCACTCCTTAAAAGAAGCCCAGGGGGAAAACACTACAATGTTAAGCTATGCTTTCAGTGAGAGGGTTATGAGGACTGGTGTGGAGAAAGAGCAGAAGATGGACAGAGGGTTGGGTCTGGGACAGTGTCTCAGAATGCCCTCTCTTGTGGTCGCCCTCCGTGTCCTCCTCCTGACCCCCTTGGATCCCTTTCTTCATACAACACAGGGACAGGGAGCAGGGGGGAACCCTGGAGCCAGCCGTGGGCGGCGGTTTTGTGGGGAGGTTTTCCGTGTTGGACCAGGGAGGGAGCTGAGAGAGAGAGGCTCTATCCCGGTAAAGGTCAACCGACGGGGGTTTTGTGGGGAGGTTTTCCGTGTTGGACCAGGGAGGGAGCTGAGAGAGAGAGGCTCTATCCCGGTAAAGGTCAACCGACGGGGGTGACTCCAGTCAGCAGACATTCAGGATATTTGGTGTGAAGAACATTGTCTCCTCCTGCCAAATGTTTTCTTTCCCGTCTTTAGGAATAGAGCTGAATGGGGTCCTCTCTCTCTAACTCTAGGTCTCGCCAGCCCCAGATGTTTTCCTTGTGCTAGATGTGAGGGATGGAGGGTTGGAGGGATGGGAAAAGAACGCATTGTGGGTTTCTTTCCACCTTGTGCCGTGATGGATTTCAGTATTGGAGCTAAATGCACTTTATTTATTTTTCCCTTTTCTTTCTCCTTCCATTTCTCTCAGTAAAGAGTCTGTCGCCCTGCTGCTGTACGTTTCTCTCAGTAAAGAGTCTGTGTCGCCCTGCTGCTGTACGTTTCTCTCAGTAAAGAGTCTGTCGGCCTGCTGCTGTACGTTTCTCTCAGTAAAGAGTCTGTCGCCCTGCTGCTGTACGTTTCTCTCAGTAAAGAGTCTGTGTCGGCCTGCTGCTGTACGTTTCTCTCAGTAAAGAGTCTGTCGCCCTGCTGCTGTACGTTTCTCTCAGTAAAGAGTCTGTCGCCCTGCTGCTGTACGTTTCTCTCAGTAAAGAGTCTGTGTCGGCCTGCTGCTGTACGTTTCTCTCAGTAAAGAGTCTGTGTCGCCCTGCTGCTGTACGTTTCTCTCAGTAAAGAGTCTGTGTCGCCCTGCTGCTGTACTGTGTCGCCCTGCTGCTGTACGTTTCTCTCAGTAAAGAGTCTGTGTCGCCCTGCTGCTGTACGTTTCTCTCAGTAAAGAGTCTGTGTCGGCCTGCTGCTGTACGTTTCTCTCAGTAAAGAGTCTGTGTCGCCCTGCTGCTGTACGTTTCTCTCAGTAAAGAGTCTGTGTCGCCCTGCTGCTGTACGTTTCTCTCAGTAAAGAGTCTGTGTCGCCCTGCTGCTGTACGTTTCTCTCAGTAAAGAGTCTGTGTCGCCCTGCTGCTGTACTGTGTCGGCCTGCTGCTGTACGTTTCTCTCAGTAAAGAGTCTGTGTCGCCCTGCTGCTGTACTGTGTCGGCCTGCTGCTGTACGTTTCTCTCAGTAAAGAGTCTGTGTCGCCCTGCTGCTGTATGTTTCTCTCAGTAAAGAGTCTGTGTCGGCCTGCTGCTGTATGTTTCTCTCAGTAAAGAGTCTGTGTCGGCCTGCTGCTGTATGTTTCTCTCAGTATAGAGTCTGTGTCGCCCTGCTGCTGTACGTTTCTCTCAGTAAAGAGTCTGTGTCGGCCTGCTGCTGTATGTTTCTCTCAGTAAAGAGTCTGTCGCCCTGCTGCTGTACGTTTCTCTCAGTATAGAGTCTGTGTCGGCCTGCTGCTGTACGTTTCTCTCAGTAAAGAGTCTGTCGCCCTGCTGCTGTACGTTTCTCTCAGTAAAGAGTCTGTGTCGGCCTGCTGCTGTATGTTTCTCTCAGTAAAGAGTCTGTCGCCCTGCTGCTGTACGTTTCTCTCAGTAAAGAGTCTGTGTCGGCCTGCTGCTGTACGTTTCTCTCAGTAAAGAGTCTGTCGCCCTGCTGCTGTACGTTTCTCTCAGTAAAGAGTCTGTGTCGCCCTGCTGCTGTACTGTGTCGCCCTGCTGCTGTACGTTTCTCTCAGTAAAGAGTCTGTGTCGCCCTGCTGCTGTACGTTTCTCTCAGTAAAGAGTCTGTGTCGCCCTGCTGCTGTACGTTTCTCTCAGTAAAGAGTCTGTCGGCCTGCTGCTGTACGTTTCTCTCAGTAAAGAGTCTGTGTCGCCCTGCTGCTGTACGTTTCTCTCAGTAAAGAGTCTGTGTCGCCCTGCTGCTGTACGTTTCTCTCAGTAAAGAGTCTGTGTCGGCCTGCTGCTGTACGTTTCTCTCAGTAAAGAGTCTGTGTCACCCTGCTGCTGTACGTTTCTCTCAGTAAAGAGTCTGTGTCGGCCTGCTGCTGTACGTTTCTCTCAGTAAAGAGTCTGTGTCACCCTGCTGCTGTACGTTTCTCTCAGTAAAGAGTCTGTGTCGGCCTGCTGCTGTACGTTTCTCTCAGTAAAGAGTCTGTGTCGCCCTGCTGCTGTATGTTTCTCTCAGTAAAGAGTCTGTGTCGGCCTGCTGCTGTACGTTTCTCTCAGTAAAGAGTCTGTCGCCCTGCTGCTGTACGTTTCTCTCAGTAAAGAGTCTGTGTCGCCCTGCTGCTGTACGTTTCTCTCAGTAAAGAGTCTGTGTCGACCTGCTGCTGTACGTTTCTCTCAGTAAAGAGTCTGTGTCGCCCTGCTGCTGTACGTTTCTCTCAGTAAAGAGTCTGTGTCGCCCTGCTGCTGTATGTTTCTCTCAGTAAAGAGTCTGTGTCGGCCTGCTGCTGTACGTTTCTCTCAGTAAAGAGTCTGTGTCGGCCTGCTGCTGTACGTTTCTCTCAGTAAAGAGTCTGTGTCGCCCTGCTGCTGTACGTTTCTCTCAGTAAAGAGTCTGTGTCGCCCTGCTGCTGTACGTTTCTCTCAGTAAAGAGTCTGTGTCGCCCTGCTGCTGTACTGTGTCGGCCTGCTGCTGTACGTTTCTCTCAGTAAAGAGTCTGTGTCGCCCTGCTGCTGTACGTTTCTCTCAGTAAAGAGTCTGTGTCGGCCTGCTGCTGTATGTTTCTCTCAGTAAAGAGTCTGTCGCCCTGCTGCTGTACGTTTCTCTCAGTAAAGAGTCTGTGTCGCCCTGCTGCTGTACGTTTCTCTCAGTAAAGAGTCTGTGTCGCCCTGCTGCTGTACGTTTCTCTCAGTAAAGAGTCTGTGTCGCCCTGCTGCTGTACGTTTCTCTCAGTAAAGAGTCTGTGTCGCCCTGCTGCTGTACGTTTCTCTCAGTAAAGAGTCTGTGTCGCCCTGCTGCTGTACGTTTCTCTCAGTAAAGAGTCTGTGTCGCCCTGCTGCTGTATGTTTCTCTCAGTAAAGAGTCTGTGTCGCCCTGCTGCTGTACGTTTCTCTCAGTAAAGAGTCTGTGTCGGCCTGCTGCTGTACGTTTCTCTCAGTAAAGAGTCTGTGTCGCCCTGCTGCTGTATGTTTCTCTCAGTAAAGAGTCTGTGTCGGCCTGCTGCTGTACGTTTCTCTCAGTAAAGAGTCTGTCGGCCTGCTGCTGTACGTTTCTCTCAGTAAAGAGTCTGTGTCGCCCTGCTGCTGTACGTTTCTCTCAGTAAAGAGTCTGTGTCGCCCTGCTGCTGTACTGTGTCGCCCTGCTGCTGTACGTTTCTCTCAGTAAAGAGTCTGTGTCGCCCTGCTGCTGTACGTTTCTCTCAGTAAAGAGTCTGTGTCGCCCTGCTGCTGTACTGTGTCGCCCTGCTGCTGTACGTTTCTCTCAGTAAAGAGTCTGTCGGCCTGCTGCTGTATGTTTCTCTCAGTAAAGAGTCTGTGTCGCCCTGCTGCTGTACGTTTCTCTCAGTAAAGAGTCTGTGTCGCCCTGCTGCTGTACGTTTCTCTCAGTAAAGAGTCTGTGTCGCCCTGCTGCTGTACTGTGTCGCCCTGCTGCTGTACGTTTCTCTCAGTAAAGAGTCTGTCGGCCTGCTGCTGTATGTTTCTCTCAGTAAAGAGTCTGTGTCGCCCTGCTGCTGTACGTTTCTCTCAGTAAAGAGTCTGTGTCGCCCTGCTGCTGTATGTTTCTCTCAGTAAAGAGTCTGTGTCGCCCTGCTGCTGTACGTTTCTCTCAGTAAAGAGTCTGTGTCGCCCTGCTGCTGTATGTTTCTCTCAGTAAAGAGTCTGTGTCGCCCTGCTGCTGTACGTTTCTCTCAGTAAAGAGTCTGTGTCGCCCTGCTGCTGTACGTTTCTCTCAGTAAAGAGTCTGTGTCGGCCTGCTGCTGTACGTTTCTCTCAGTATAGAGTCTGTGTCGGCCTGCTGCTGTACGTTTCTCTCAGTAAAGAGTCTGTGTCGCCCTGCTGCTGTACGTTTCTCTCAGTAAAGAGTCTGTGTCGACCTGCTGCTGTACGTTTCTCTCAGTAAAGAGTCTGTGTCGGCCTGCTGCTGTACGTTTCTCTCAGTAAAGAGTCTGTGTCGGCCTGCTGCTGTACGTTTCTCTCAGTAAAGAGTCTGTGTCGCCCTGCTGCTGTACGTTTCTCTCAGTAAAGAGTCTGTGTCGCCCTGCTGCTGTACGTTTCTCTCAGTAAAGAGTCTGTGTCGACCTGCTGCTGTACGTTTCTCTCAGTAAAGAGTCTGTGTCGGCCCTGCTGCTGTACAAGCCTGGTTTATTCACTGGCCAAGTCATCAAAAAGTCTAACTTTAAATAGGCTTGGCCTGGGGGGATCATGGCAGATCTATTCTCTCTCTCTCTTTCTTTCCAGTGCTTTGGTCCATTACTGATAAGCCAGACAGTGTGTGTGTGACAATGAGAGGGGGAGTCGGCCTAATAGCCCTCCATGGTACTGTGGGCTATATTAGGATCTGGCTCTGGCAGTGATTGTAGAACTGCTGTAGATGCAATTCAATGGTCAGACATGTCAACAAAGGATTAAAGGAATTAGAGAGAGAGAGAAAGTGGGGGAGTGGGGAATGAGAGAAGAAGAGAAACAGAGAGGGGATAATGAATGAGAAAAAGAGAGAGAGAAGTGGTGATGAGGAATAACAGAGAAAGATAGAATGAGATAAATAAAAATACAGAGACTGTTTAAGTAGTCAGCTCCATCATCATAGCATTACCATAACTCTCCCCTTATTTATCCTTCTCCCTCACTCCCCTCTCCATCCCTCCCTCTCTCTCTCTCTCTCTCTCTCTCTCTCCCTCACTCCCCTCTCTGTCCCTCACTCCCTTCTCCATCCCTCCCTCTCTCTCTCACTCCTCTCTCCATCCCTCCCTCTCTCTCTCTCTCTCACTCCCCTCTCCGTCCCTCTCTCTCTCTGTCTCTCCATCTCTCTCTCTTACCCTCACTCCCCTCTCCGTCCCTCTCTCTCTCTCTCTCTCTCTCTCTCTCTCTCTCTCTCACTCCCCTCTCCTCTCCATCCCTCTCTCTCTCTCTCTCCCTCACTCCCCATTCCTTCGCTCCCCTGCTCCCTCTTCTTCCCACCATCTCTCTCTCCCCCTTCTTCCCTCCCTCTCTCTCTCCCCCTCTCTCGCTCTCTCTCTATCCCCCTCTCTCTACCCTCTCTCTCTCTCTCCCCCTCTCCTTCCCTCCCTCTCTGCCTCTCCCTCTCCTTCCTTTCCCCTCGCCTATCTCCTTCTCTCCCCTGCACCCTCTCTCCCTCCCCCTTCTTCCCTCCCTCTCTCCCCCTATCTCGCTCTCTCTCTACCCCCCTCTCTCTTCCCTCTCTCTGTCTCGCTCACTCTCTCTCTCTTTATATCCATATCCTCTCTATATCCCTTTTTCTCTAGTCTATATCACTTTCTCTCTATTTTTTTATTCCCCACCTCAACCCCTCTCCTTTCTCTGCTCCATCTTTCCCATCTTTTTCCATCTCCTCCTGTGTGAGTGTGTGTATTCAAGGTCCCAGCTGTGGTGATGAGCTGTGGTGCACTGCATTGCATTACAAGGTTCTGATAGGTTCGTCAGTGCTGCTTGCCCGGGCCTGCTGGTTAGATACAGTCATCTGTAAAACAACAGGGGGTTCTGGGAAGCAGACCCTGCTCTGAGGACAAGCAGTCCTCTAGTGAGGACTGTGTGTGTGTGTGTTCTCCCACAGGCTAAAGCAAAGAGTCAGTCAGACTGACAGAGAATAGAGCTGTCACTTCCCTCTTTTAGTTGTAGTTTGACCACTAACTAGTCTTGGATATCCCAGACATTGGAGCAACGTCAGCTAGGCAACGACACTAGGACTGGGGAGGATGTCGGCTTCTCTCTGACAATTCAAAAAGGGGGGGGGGGGGGGGGGGTCGTTCTGGGGAGGGTCCTCTTCAGACAGATAACCTTCTCAACAAAAGAGACCACAGAGAACACTAGTCTAGTAGGACATTGGGGAGTAATGGACCAGCAATCAGAAAGACTAGGAGTAGGAGAGGGTTACCTCATCTGCCTGGCTGGCTCAGTCTCTGTGGGAGTGTGTGTAACAAGTATTCCCGTTTACTGTGTGTGTGTGCGTGCGTGCGCCTGTGTGCACATGCTTGCGCCTGTCTGCCTGTGTGTGTGTGTGTTGCTCCTCTGTGCCGCGTGTTCTCCCCTAACGCGCTGCCTGGGACAAGACCATTAGTGTTGAGGCAGCAGCAGTAGAGAGATGAGAGTGCTACTGAGGGGAGCCGAGGGGAAGAGAGGCCACAGAGTAATGAAGTGTTGATGCCTGTTGGATCAAAGCTGGAGGCTAGAGGGTCAGGAGGATATAGGTGCAGGATCCACACGTCTCTACTGACCCTGACTTTAAGGAGCCTCCTCTGACCTTTTGACCTCCACACACACACACACACACACACACACACACACACACACACACACACACACACACACACACACACACACACACACACACACACACACACACACACACACACACGCACACACACTTCATTTCCCTCATTCATCAGACAGTCAGTCAGTCAGTCAGGACAGAGGCAGTAGCTACTAGCCGGGGCCTGTCCTCGTGTGGGACCTGGTTGCGGGGTGTTTCATAAATAAAGGGACGAGTTGACGGCCATACAGTCAGTGTGATTAATGTGTGTGTGAGGCGTCCTGTGGATTACGTGAGAGAGGGATGAGGGGGATGGAGGGGGGAGAGGGGAAGTGAAGGGGGTCCCTGTTTGAAGTTGGTGCAGCTGTGAAGTATTTTCATTTTGATTTGGTCCCAGATTTTCTGCTAAATGGTGAGGGTTAGTGTGTGTATGTGTGTGTGTGTGTGTGTGTGTGTGTGTGTGTGTGTATCTGGGGGCCACTGTGTGCCAGAGACCATGAAGCTGGACAGATTCTAGAACTTGGGCCAGATCTGGACCGTCTGGAAATCATCTGCTGAAATAAGAAATGTAATTCAACATTTTTTTAAATGTATTTTTATTCTTTCTTCATTTCCATCCCTCCTTTCCACTCCTCGTCTCCTGTCCTCCCTTTTGAACTTCTGCTTTGACTTCATCCTCTCTCTTGCTCTCGCCCTCAGAGTTTAAAGCTGTTTCTCTCTATCAAACCTGAGTTCAAATATTATACATTTGAAATCTTTCAAATACATTGAGTGTTTGCTTTAGCCTGCCTTGAGTGCCAGGTTTGCACTTTTGGGACATTTTTATTGGTTCCATTACAAGTTCAATAAAGTACAGCTAAAGTATATAAAATGATTTCTAATAGTATTTGAACCCAGTTGTGGTCTGTTTGATGTTAGTTACCTACATGTTGCATGTGTTCTGTGACTCTTCCTGCTTTAAAGGGTGTCAAGGCCCATTCTGTTTGCTGTGCTTATCAGTGTCCCAGAGCCCAGCCCTGCTGGGGAACACACCACTAGACTACACCCCTACACTACACCACTAAACTACACCACACTACACCACTACACTACACCACTACACTACACCACTACACTACACCACTACACTACACCACTACACCACTAAACTACACCACACTACACCACTACACTACACCACTACACCACTACACTACACTACACCACTACACTACACCCCTACACTACACCACTACACTACACCACTACACTACACCACTACACCACTAAACTACACCACACTACACCACTACACTACACCACTACACTACACCACTACAGTACACTACACCACTACACTACACCACTACACTACACCACTACACTACACTACACCACTACACTACACCCCTACACTACACCACTACACTACACCACTACACTACACCACTACACTACACCACTACACTACACTACACCACTACACTACACCCCTACACTACACCACTACACTACACCACTACACTACACCACTACAGTACACTACACCACTACACTACACCACTACACTACACCACTACACTACACTACACCACTACACTACACCCCTACACTACACCACTACACTACACCACTACACTACACCACTACACTACACCACTACACTACACTACACCACTACACTACACCCCTACACTACACCACTACACTACACCACTACACTACACCACTACACTACACCACTACACCACTACACTACACCACTACGCCACTACACTACACCACTACACCACTAAACTACACCACTACACCACTAAACTACACCACTAAACTACACCACTAAACTACACCACTAAACTACACCACTACACTACACCACACTACACCACTACTCCACTAAACTACACCACACTACACCACTACACCTCTACGCTCCTCGCCACTACACTACACCACTACACTACACCACTACACCACTAAACTACACCACACTACACCTCTACGCTCCTCGCCACTACACTACACCACTACACCACTACACTACACCACTACACTACACCACTACACCACTACACTACACCACTACACCACTAAACTACACCACACTACACCACTACACTACACCACTACACCACTAAACTACACCACACTACACCACTAAACTACACCACACTACACCACTACACTACACCACACTACACTACACTACACCACTACACTACACTACACCACTACACTACACCACTAGACTACACCACTACACTACACCACTACACTACACCACTACACCACTACGCTACATCACTACACTACACCACTACACTACACCACTACGCCACTACACTACACCACTAGACTACACCACTACACTACACCACTACACTACACTACACCACTACACTACACCACTACACTACACCACTACACTACACTACACCACTACACTACACCACTACACCACAACACTAGACTACACCCCTACACTACACCACTACACTACACCACCACACCACTCCACTACACCACTACACTACACCACTACCTTACACCACTACACTACACCAATAGACTACACCACTACAATACACCACTACACTACACCACTACCCTACACCACTACACCACTACACTCCTCGCCACTACATGTTGGATCTTCATTTGATCACCCTGTTGTTGCAGGATTTATTCTGCACAGCAGGAAATGCACATTTATAGTGAATTAGAGGTTTAAAAAGGCTTCTAAAGTTTATAATTTCTACTTTAAAATGTCAGACTTGATTTGCCTTAACTGAAAATCTATCAGCCTCAACAAAAATTCACATTTCCTGTTGCTGCAGGATAATTTTCCTGCTTTGAGAAACTGGTCAAATTAAGATCCAACATTTGTACCTACTCTCTCTATTGGATAGACTAAACTAAAATCTGTAGCATTTTTATTCCAGTTTGCTTAAAAACCCCATCAACATTTCAGTCCATAGGACATTCATCAGAATGGTAGAAAACATGAAAAGATAAAGACAAGGTAATATGGGGTGTTTTCGCTGTCATCCCATACTTGTGCCCACAGGACCTCGACAGGGTAGTGATTACCTGTCAGACCACTGTCAGGCCAAACACTTCATATAAACACCACTCTTACCTAGCTCTAATTACCATTTATGATAAAGGAGAACATTCCCTCTTCACCTCTATCTCGTTACCTCTCTCTATGTTGTTCTTTCTATGTCTGTCTCCATCTCCTTCCCTTCCTTCCTCTCTTTCTGTCTGCCTTTCTGTCTCTTTCTCTCTGTCGCTCTCTCTGTCGCTCTCTCGCTCAATTCAAAGGGCTTTATTGGCATGGGAAACATATGTTTACATTGCCAAAGCAAGTGAAATAGACTAGAAACAAAAGTGAAATAAACAATCTCTCTCTCTCTCTCTCTCTACCTCTATATCCTTCCCTCTACCACCTTGTTTACATTTTCTAGTCTATCATTTTTTATCATTTTCACCTCCCTTTCTGGGAGAGTGTTTTACTCTTCATTTCTGGTTTCTGGCAAAGAGTGGTTTCCAATTTCCACTACTATCAGTAGGAGTACTCTTTAGATTGAGTCACAGCCTAAGTAATGAAAAGCATCTTGTGCAAGGTGGTATGGTGTGTGAGTTCTGGTGTGAGGACATGGGAAGGAGCAGGAAAGGAATGCAGGAGAAATGACATCTCTTATTGGACGCTTTGATGTTGGATATTTGATGATGGTCATGCTTGGTGACAGTAGGAAGGAGAGGCAGACAGTCTGCGGTCGAGACGATCTCCACATACACATTTGGTGACACACTGGGAGCTGAGAGAGAGAGACTGGTGTGAAGAAATCAAGTGCTTTTTCTCAGCTCTCCCATTGGTTTCCATTGGCATTCCTGCCTGTGTGCCTATGATAAATGCTCTTCTTGTTTCCTTTCTTCACCCCACACCCTAATCCCCCCTCAGCACCCCTTATAACCCCCCATCCGCCCCTAATCCCCCCTCAGCACCCCTTATAACCCCCCATCCGCCCCTAATCCCCCCTCAGCACCCCTTATAACCCCCCATCCGCCCCTAATCCCCCCTCAGCACTACTTATAACCCCTCATCCGCCCTTAATCCCCCCTCAGCACCCCTTATAACCCTCCATCCGCCCCTAATCCCCCTCAGCACCCCTTATAACCCTCCATCCGCCCTTAATCCCCCCTCAGCACCCCTTATAACCCCCCATCCGCCCCTAATCCCCCCTCAGCACCCCTTAAAACACCCCATCTACCCATAAATCCCCTCTTCTCAGAGTCGAAAGCGTTGGGGGATTTGCTGCCTGCCTGTCTGTCCATCACTTTCAAAGCCCTGGTCATTGAGTTCCTCATGAGGATCACCCTTTACGGAGGAGGAGGGAATCTATTCCTTTTTCCATTAAAACCAGACTGTCAGACAGACAGATAGAGAGACAGCCCCCTCTATCTCCCTCCTGCCTTCTCTGCCCCTTATACCCCCCTTGTAGCTCACAATGAGCAGGGTTAGAAGGGTTTTCCTCAGTATGTCTGATGTCTGGTGTCTGGTGTTGGGACTCGGCCACTTAATTTATCCTGTGACAGATGAATTGCGTATCCCCCACTCTCCCCTCCTCCTTCACCCCTCCCTTCTTACTCTCCCCCCTCCTCCCCAATCTTATTTATTTTCCTTTATTGCGGTGTTGTTCCCATTCCTAACTACCCGTGGTGCACATCCACATCTAAGCCTTGTTTTCCTTGGATCGCCGAGCCCAAACTTTCCTTTCCACACTCTGGCACTCCCATCGGGGGAAATCCCAATTAACCCAGCCAGGACAATCGGCTTCAGAACTGGGAGAGGCTGGGATAGAGACTAGAGAGAGAGACTGGAAAGAGAGACTGGAGAGAGAGACTGGGATAGAAACTGGGATAGAGAATGGAGAGAGAGACTGGGATAGAGACTGGGATAGAGACTGGAGAGAGAGACTGGAGAGAGAGACTGGAGAGAGAGACTGGAGAGAGAGACTGGAATAGAAACTGGGATAGTAACTGGGATAGAGAATGGAGAGAGAGACTGGAGAGAGGGACTGGAGAGAGAGACTGGGATAGAGACTGGGATAGAGACTGGAGAGAGAGACTGGGATAGAAACTGGGATAGAGACTGGAGAGAGAGACTGGAGAGAGAGACTGGAGAGAGAGACTGGAGAGAGAGACTGGGATAGAAACTGGGATAGAGAGACTGGGATAGAGACTGGAGAGAGAGAATGGGATAGAGACTGGAGAGAGAGAGACTGGGATAGAGACTGGAGAGAGAGACTGGGATAGAGACTGGAGAGAGAGACCGGGAAGATACTGAATAGAGACTGGAGAGAGAGAATGGGATAGAGACTGGAGAGAGGGAATGGGATAGAGACTGGAGAGAGAGAATGGGATAGAGACTTGAGAGAGAGAATGGGATAGAGACTGAATAGAGACTGGAGAGAGGGAATTGGATAGAGACTGGAGAGAGAGAATGGGATAGAGACTGGAGAGAGAGAATGGGATAGAGACTTGAGAGAGAGACTGGAGAGAGACTGGGATAGAGACTGGAGAGAGAGAATGGGATAGAGACTGGAAAGAGAGAATGGGATAGAGACTGGAGAGAGAGACTGGAGAGAGACTGGAGAGAGAGAATGGGATAGAGACTGGAGAGAGAGAATGGGATAGAGACTGGAGAGAATGGCATAGAGACTAGAGAGAGAGACTGGTATAGAGAGACTGGTATAGAGACTGGAGAGAGAATGGGATAGAGACTGAAGAGAGAGAATGGGATAGAGACTGGGAGAGAGAGAATGGGATAGAGACTGGGATACAGACTGGAGAGAGACTGGGAGAGAGACTGGAGAGAGAGAGAGACTGGAGAGAGAGAATGGGATAGAGACTGGACAGAGAGAATGGGATAGAGACTGGGAGAGAGACTGGGAGAGAGAATGTCGATAGAGAATGGGATAGAGACTGGGAGAGAGACTGGGATAGAGACTGGAATAGAGAATGGGATAGAGAATGGGATAGAGACTGGGAGAGAGACTGGGAGAGAGACTGGGATAGAGACTGGGATAGAGACTGGGATAGAGAATGGGATAGAGAATGTGATAGAGACTGGGAGAGAGACTGGGAGAGAGACTGGGATAGAGAATGGGAGAGAGACTGGGAGAGAGACTGGGAGAGAGACTGTGATAGAGAATGGGATAGAGACTGGGAGAGAGACTTGGAGAGAGACTGGGATAGAGACTGGGAGAGAGACTGGGATAGAGACTGGGAGAGAGACTGGGATAGAGACTGGGATAGAGACTGGGAGAGAGACTAGGAGAGAGACTGGGATAGAGACTGGGAGAGAGACTGGGATAGAGACTGGGAGAGAGACTGGGAGAGAGGCTGGGATAGAGACTGGGATAGAGACTGGGAGAGAGACTAGGAGAGAGACTGGGAGAGAGATTGGGAGAGAGACTGGGAGAGAGACTGGGAGAGAGACTGGGAGAGAGAATGGGATAGAGACTGGGAGAGAGACTGGGAGAGAGACTGGGAGAGAGAATGGGATAGAGACTGGGAGAGAGACTGTGAGAGAGACTGGGAGAGAGACTGGGAGAGAGACTGGGAGAGAGACTGTGATAGAGACTGGGAGAGAGACTGGGAGAGAGACTGGGAGAGAGACTGGGAGAGAGACTGGGAGAGAGAATGGGATAGAGACTGGGAGAGAGACTGTGAGAGAGACTGGGAGAGAGACTGGGAGAGAGACTGGGATAGAGACTGGGATAGAGACTGGGATAGAGACTGGGATAGAGACTGGGAGAGAGACTAGGAGAGAGACTGGGATAGAGACTGGGAGAGAGACTGGGATAGAGACTGGGAGAGAGACTGGGAGAGAGGCTGGGATAGAGACTGGGATAGAGACTGGGAGAGAGACTAGGAGAGAGACTGGGAGAGAGATTGGGAGAGAGACTGGGAGAGAGACTGGGAGAGAGACTGGGAGAGAGAATGGGATAGAGACTGGGAGAGAGACTGGGAGAGAGACTGGGAGAGAGAATGGGATAGAGACTGGGAGAGAGACTGTGAGAGAGACTGGGAGAGAGACTGGGAGAGAGACTGGGAGAGAGACTGGGATAGAGACTGGGAGAGAGACTGGGAGAGAGGCTGTGATAGAGACTGGGAGAGAGACTGGGAGAGAGACTGGGAGAGAGACTGGGAGAGAGACTGGGATACACCCTTTAAACCCTCCGTTGCTCTGTCTCTCTGACCGGATCGGATATAATTTCATAACCTGACCGGGATTCTTTCCCAGGCCCGGCTTTCTGACAGAGTTTAGAGGTTGATGATTTATATATAGAGTGTGTGGGGCCCCTTCGGTTGCACCACGGGGTCTTCTATGGTGTGTCTAGCTGCTGTGGAAGTGGGCTCTGAGACGGGACTTGAGTGGGTTCAATGAAAGGAGGATTGAATTAACTATGAATGTCAATATTTCTGGGGAGTCAGAAAGTGTCATGACAGGACACAGACAGGCTGACATGGTGACAGGGACACAGACAGGCTGACAGGGACACAGACAGGCTTACAGGGACACATACAGGCTGACAGGGACACAGACAGGCTGACATGGTGACAGGGACACAGACAGGGACACAGACAGGCTTACAGGGACACATACAGGCTGACAGGGACACATACAGGCTGACAGGGACACAGACAGGCTGACATGGTGACTGGGACACAGACATGGACACAGACAGGCTTACAGGGACACATACAGGCTGACAGGGACACAGACAGGCTGACATGGTGACAGGGACACAGACAGACTGACATGGTGACAGGGACACATACAGGCTGACAGGGACACAGACAGGCTGACATGGTGACAGGGACACAGACAGACTGACATGGTGACAGGGACACAGACAGGCTGACATGGTGACAGGGACACAGACAGTCTGACATGGTGACAGGGACACAGACAGGCTCACATGGTGACAGGGACACAGCCGTGGTGACAGGGACACAGACAGGCTGACATGGTGACAGGGACACAGACAGGCTGACATGGTGACAGGGACACAGACAGGCTGACAGGGACACAGACAGGCTGACATGGTGACAGGGACACAGACAGGCTGACATGGTGACAGGGACACATACTTGTTGACATGGTGACAGGGACACAGACTTGCTGACATGGTGACAGGGACACAGACTTGCTGACATGGTGACAGGGACACAGACTTGCTGACATGGTGACAGGGACACAGACATGCTGCCATGGTGACAGGGACACAGACATGCTCACATGGTGGCAGGGACACAGACAGGCTGACATGGTGACAGGGACACAGACAGGGACACAGACAGGCTCACATGGTGACAGGGACACAGACGTGGTGACAGGGACACAGACAGGCTGACATGGTGACAGGGACACAGACATGGTGACAGGGACACAGGCATGGTGACAGGAACACAGACAGGGACACAGACAGGCTCACATGGTGACAGGGACACAGACGTGGTGACAGGGACACAGACAGGCTGACATGGTGACAGGGACACAGACATGGTGACAGGGACACAGGCATGGTGACAGGGACACAGACAGGGACACAGACAGGCTCACATGGTGACAGGGACACAGACATGGTGACAGGGACACAGACAGGCTGACATGGTGACAGGGGTACACACATGCTGCCATGGTGACAGGGACACAGACAGGCTGCCATGGTGACAGGGACACAGACATGGTGACAGGGACACAGACAGGCTGACATGGTGACAGGACACAGACAGACTGACATGGTGACAGGGGGACATAGAGGGGGATGTGGAGGAGGGAGCAGGGCTGTTTGCGTGTTACCCAGTACTGAACTGAACACCCCTCCCCCTCCTCTCCACCTCCTAATTCCAGTATCAGTCTATTGTCATACTCTGACTCTGGGAATGTGCACTGGCTGTGTACAAGGAGACAAGTGAAGGGAGGGAGAGAATGACAAGGAGGAGATGGGAAGTGTAGAGGAAGACGGTGACTAAACAAGAGAACGCTTGCTGTTGACAAAGTGGGAAGAGCAGAGGGAGAGTACGTAACTTCATTGGTAGAGACAAGTTAAAAAACAGCCACACACTCAGAGGAGGGAAGGGTTTAGGTGCTGCTCTGCTCTGTGTGTCTTTAACCCTGCTGTGTTGAGTAACAGACCTACTGCTGGCCTCTCTGTCACACACACACACCACTTTATCCTCTTGTCCATGTGTGTTTGTTTGTGCGATTGTGTGTGCGTGTATCATTTGTCATTAGGCTCCGCCACAGTAGTAACTGTCAGGCACCGCTGACTCTCCCTGTTTCTGGTTGGCCGACCCCTGACCCCCTAGACATTCTGGTAACCAACAGCAGCGGAGACGGGCACAGAGACAGCTGCAGCCCCTGTGAGCATCCAGCTCTGATTCCACTGTCACACACACTGGCTAGTGACAAGCAGTGCGTTTCCTTTGGCTTGTTTTGCTCAGGAAACACTATCGATTCATCAGGCCTATATTAGTCACCGGTGTCCTTGAGGATTACACAGAACTAGACCGAGTTTATAGGTTACGTATGAATGAGACTTAATGCTACCCACGATCACGTTCAGTGTGCTGTCCCCCTCCTTTAAAGACTCCCCCCTAAACACACACAACCCACCCCAAAATGACATGGTCCGTGGAATGTACACAAATCTAAAACCTCCCACCTCTGCAAACTTATGCGAAAGACACACAGGTTGAAATCATTCAGTTGTGCAACTCTCCCCCTCCACCCCCTCTTTCTCTCTCTCTTACTCCCTCTCCCTCTTCTTTCTCTCACCCATTCCCTCCTCTCTTCCCACCACTTCTCTCTTTTACCCATCTCCCCTCTCTCCCCCTCCACCCCCTCTCTCTCTCCACCCCTACTCAGTGTCTGCTCAGGCCCTCTCCCACTCCCTCTCCCTCTCTCTCCACCCCTACTCAGTGTCTGCTCAGGCCCTCTCCCACTCCCTCTCCCTCTCTCTCCACCCCTACTCAGTGTCTGCTCAGGCCCTCTCCCCTCCCACTCCCTCTCTCTCTCCACCCCTACTCAGTGTCTGCTCAGGCCCTCTCCCCCTCCCTCTCCCTCTCTCTCTCCACCCCTACTCAGTGTCTGCTCAGGCCCTCTCCCACTCCCTCTCCCTCTCTCTCTCCACCCCTACTCAGTGTCTGCTCAGGCCCTCTCACCCTCTGCTTCAGACCGGAGATAAGAGCAAACACACACCATAATGATTACCATCCAGACACCATTGTCCACTGTTTACCCACGGCATACCTCTGCTACTTAACCTCCTTTTCACTCCCTCTATCCCTGTTTTCTCTCTTTCTATCCCTTGTCTTGCCCCTTTTCCTCCCTTTCTAAAAGACACTGTTTCAAAGGAAGGATGCTGAATAGTGGATGCTGTGTACTCCCTAGCCTCTTTCTGGCCGCTCTGTGTCCAGCTCAGCCTACGTCTCTGTCTCACCCTGGGTTTATGTCTCCGAGACGTTACATCATTGCAGGGCCCAAACATTACAAGGTTATGTAGTATCAGAATGGTGTATTATTTGGGCTGTGTGACTAATTCACTGGGTAGAGCTTGACCTGGCTGGAGGCCAGAATGGGATTGAGAAAGAACTTTCCTTCTCTCCCATCTGTGTGTGTGTGTGTGTGTGTGTGTGTGTGTGTGTGTGTGTGTGTATATGTGTATGTGTGTGTGTGTGTGTGTGTGTGTGTGTGTGTGTGTGTGTGTGTGTGTGTGTGAGCTGTCCTGGCTGTGTAACAGCATTGTTCATAACACCGGAAAGCGTGAGGAGATTGCTGGTCAATATCCTGTCCCATGCCATGACCAGGAAGAGCACAGAAGCCTGATATATTGTTTCCATGTGGCCCAGGCCCAGGGTGTGTCTGTGTACCTGCCCTGGTCTTCAGATCAGAGATCGGAGAGAGGCATCACCTAACGCCATTTTACACATCCACCCAACAGCCCAACTACACCCACCACAGGCCCCTTGAAGTGGCTGGGTGGTGGGGAGTCAGTGTTGGGTTGGTGGAGTTATTGAATGGGTGTTTAGGTGGAGGTCTGTGTAAGATCTGACTGTGTGGCATAGTGTTGGGTTGGTGGAGGTCTGTGTAAGGTCTGGCTGTGTGGGATAGTGTTGGGTTGGTGGAGTTAAGATCTGGCTGTGTGGCATAGTGTTGGGTTGGTGGAGTTAAGATCTGGCTGTGTGGCATAGTGTTGGGTTGGTGGAGGTCTGTGTAAGATCTGGCTGTGTGGCATAGTGTTGGGTTGGTGGAGGTCTGTGTAAGATCTGACTGTGTGGCATAGTGTTGGGTTGGTGGAGTTAAGATCTGGCTGTGTGGCATAGTGTTGGGTTGGTGGAGGTCTGTGTAAGATCTGGCTGTGTGGCATAGTGTTGGGTTGGTGGAGGTCTGTGTAAGATCTGGCTGTGTGGCATAGTGTTGGGTTGGTGGAGGTCTGTGTAAGATCTGGCTGTGTGGGATAGTGTTGGGTTGGTGGAGGTCTGTGTAAGATCTGGCTGTGTGGCATAGTGTTGGGTTGGTGGAGTTATTGAATGGGTGTTTAGGTGGAGGTCTGTGTAAGATCTGGCTGTGTGGGATAGTGTTGGGTTGGGTTAAGTGCAAGGGTTTGGCTTGGCTACAGTAAATTAGTTGAGATGAGGTAGGGGTGCAGGTCAGGCACAGAGGCAGGGGGACCTCTCAAACTACTCCCCCTGGGCCTCCCGAGTGACGCAGTGGTCTAAGGCACTGCATCACAGTGCAAGCTGTGCCACTAGAGATCCTGGTTCGAGTCCAGGCTCTGTCGCAGCCGGGAGACCCATGGGGCAGCGCACAATTGGCCCATCGTCGTCTGGGTTAGGGGAGGGTTTGCGACTACTGTGACTGGCTGGGTGCAGTGCTCGCTGGCACGAGTGCCAGGTGTCCACATTGTTTAAGTGGGCATTGTGTGAAGAAGCAGTGTAGGTTGGTGTTTTGGAGGACGCACGGCTCTTGACCTTCACCTCTCCCGAGTCCGTACGGGAGTTGCTGGGATTTTAATAAAAATAAAAATAAGAATAATAAATAAATACAAATGTAATTGAATTTCTCCCCAGCCAGGCAGAACCTACACTGGGCCTCATGGTGCGTGTCACTCCCTCCTCCCTCCCTCTGCTCAATATTGACACACCTGATCACCAGGCCATAGAACGCTGCACCAATACATCAGCCCCAATGGAATGCTGCTGTCATACATCAAGCAGAGGGAGATGACGGTGGCTGTGCCTCTTGGCGTTAGAGAAGGAGGAGGAGGGAGCAGGGCTTTCTCTTTCTTTTCATTCATCCATCTCTCTTGATGTTAGCCAATGGAGAAAGAGTGAAAGGTGAATGAAGGGTACACAGGAAAAGCCTAAACGAGCCTAAATGGTGTTATTGTGCTAGTGTTGTTAACCTCTCTCTCTCTCCCTCCCTTCTTTCAGGTGGCCAAGGTAGAGTATGTGCGGAGGAAACCCAAGCTGAAGGAGGTCTTGGTCAGGTTAGAAGACCACCTGGAGTGTGTGTGCCAGTCACAACATCACGTGACCGAGCACTCAGACGCAGACACAGGTAAATAATATTTAAGGCCGACCGAATTTATCACAACTTTATTGTCTGATAGATGACCTTCAGAGACTGTTTTGGTTGGATGTCTGAGTATCTGAGTCCCGCCCCATTCAGTCATACCTTCCTACGCCTGGTCTCTTTATACTGCTAGTCTGTCTGTCTGTCTGCCTGCCTGCCTGCCTGCCTGCCTGCCTGCCTGCCTGCCTGACTGCCTGCCTGCCTGTCTGCCTGTCTGCCTGTCTGCCTGTCTGCCTGCCTGCCTGCCTGCCTGCCTGCCTGCCTGTCTGCCTGCCTGTCTGCCTGTCTGCCTGTCTGCCTGCTGGCCCCCATTGCTTGCACTGGATGACCTCTTGTATATGACTGTTGAGAAAACAGACACGCCTGCAAGCTAGACTTCTATTGCCAAACCTGCAAGGCCCCTTGTGTGTGTCTGATAGAAAGACAGTGTCAGTGTGTGTGAGGGTGTTTGTCTGTGTGAGGGTGTTTGTCTGTGTGAGGGTGTTTGTCTGTGTGTGTGTGTGTGTGTGTGTGTGTGTGTGCGTGCGTACGTGCGTGCGCGTGCGTGCGTACGCGTGCGTGCGTGTGTGTGTGTGTGTGTAAAGGGAGGGTGTCCAAAGGCTGCTTGGCTTGGACGGCAGGTAACAGTCCTTTCCCCTTGATCCAAAGCCTCCGTTGGGAAGAGATAAGAGGAACGATGTGGACTGATAAGGCATCTCAACTATTTATAGTGTCATTTCAAATCCTCTTGAATTATCTCTCTGTCGGGGGGCTTTTTATCTGCTTTCTGCTCGTTGTGTCGTAAACCTCCCTGTTTCCCCCTCTTGCTAACGCCTGTCCCTGTCCTCCTATCCTCCCTCCCCAACTTGTGTTTTCAGACCACCATACTAGGGCTAAAGGTAGGAAAAGGAAACCTAAAAAACTAAAGCTCAACAAGGATTTATTGGCGACATAATAAACTTGAACACATTATTCCAAAGTCCGACCGCCGGACCCCCCGGCTCCAACAGGTAGGAGGACTTTAGCACCAGCATGGCAATCCAACCAATTACCTACCTGCTGGTCACAAGCCCAATCAGGGGAGAGAAAGGGTTGCCAATCAGATCACAAACAAAGCCAAACCAAATCAGTGTGAGGAGAGGGAGGGCTGAAATGGGCCACACTCTGTGAATGCCACTGCATGATTTAGTGTGATTTTTATGCCTGCCTGCACACTGCATGTCCACTTTGTGTTATGTTTTATGCCTGTATGAGTTTATGAATGAGGATTTCAACCTCACCTTGTTCACCGACCAGTATTTGTCCTTCACTCCAGCTGTCTCTGTGTCTCTGTGTGTATCTGATTTCAAATACCATTCTAGATGACTCTACTTCCCATGCTCTCCTCTGTATTTCATGTTGCCTCTTTCTTTCTCTCTCATCCTCTCTGTCCATTTGTTGTCTGTCTGTCTGTCTGTCTGTCTGTCTGTCTGTCTGTCTGTCTGTCTGTCTGTCTGTCTGTCTGTCTGTCTGTCTGTCTGTATAATGTTCTGACTGTCTCTCTCTCTCTCTCTCTGTCTCTCTCTCTCTCTCTGTCTCACTCTCTCTGTCTTTCTGTCTGTCTCTGTCTCTCTCTCTCTCTGTCTCTCTCTCGCTCTCTCTGTCTCACTCTCTCTGTCTTTCTGTCTGTCTCTGTCTCTCTCTCTCTGTCTCTCTCTCTCTCTCGCTCTCTCTCTACCTCTCTCTCTCTCTGTCTCTCTCTCTCTCTCTGTCTCTCTCTGTCTCTCTCTGTCTCTTTCTTTCTCTCTCTCTCTCTCTCTGTCTCTCTCTGTCTGTCTTTCTGTCTGTCATTCCCTATGAGGGATTGTTTGTTGTCTATTGTGTGTTTTTAGATCTCTTCCACCTCACTTGCTTGTACTTTGTACTGAGTCACACACTCACTGAGTGGAAATGCATGGCCAGCACCTGGGATGATGACTGGTATATTTGATTACTCTGTTATTGAAATCAGGAGAAGGCTTATGCCAATGCAATTGGCTGTGTGGACATGGGTGTGTCCACCTGATGAGTTTATGACACACATTCAAATTGAACAAAATGGGGAACGAATATCACCTTTTACCTCTAACATGTTCAAATAATATGGGGATTAATGAAATGCTAATGCTAAAGCTAATGGTAATAGTAATTATCAGGCTAATGCTAATGAAATGCTAAATGTTAACGTCAGCTCTCTCTTTTCTCCACAGTGGACGTAAGGTGAGACCCCAGCAGCATTGGACTTCAGTGTGGAAGGGGCCAAAGAGAGGATGCTGCCATATTTGGACTGCTGACCTACCCCCTTCCCTGACCCCACCCCAAGCCACCTACCGCCTTTTAAAAACAAAGATTACTGTAAAGAGAAAAAAAGACAAAAAGTTAATAAAATGCCAAAGGTGCTTTTTTCTATTACCGTAAAAAGGAATGCAGAAGGTCTCTGCCAAGCGCAGCAGAACCAACCAATCAAACAATGACGCGGATGAGGATGGTGAAGCCAATAAAGAGCTGGGCAGAAAAGAGAGGAGGAGGAGGACAAGATGGGTTGTCGTTTGTTGAGGAAACAGGACAATTTGACGATCACAGAGAGAGATCCAGGATGGATTATTGGATTAAGCCTCGATGGGGGATCTGTCGACTGGATCCTAAAAGGACACAGAGAGGGACAATCAGTGGACTCTTCGGGACTTGTGGAGGCTTGCATGTTCCTAGCCGTTGGCCTAAGTGACACTTGCCTGGACAGTCAATGACTGACAGAGAGAGAGGGAGAGAGGGAAAGAGATGTTGAGAGAAGTTGTAGAGAGGTGTAGAAGGTACTGGTCGTGTTGCTTGTTGTTCCAGAACTTTCTGTACACTGTAGTGGAACTTGTGAACATTCTGGAACTCATAGAATGGTCGCCTATTTAGTCTATTTTGGATAAAGTGTTGGGAGAAGTGTTTGGAGTCATCAGGACCTGTTGTACCAAGATGTCTTCTCTGCTTCTCTCTCCTGGGTTCCCCTGTCTGCTCCTATTGGGATTGTGCCAGTCACCATATACACTACAGAACGATTCAGAAAGGAAGATTCATTCATTGCTACTAATAAACTATTTATACGTGTGAACGTTTTCCTTTCTCTCTCTCTCCCTCCAAGACATTATGTTTTCTGTGACATGTAAGATTCATGTTCTGTCTGATCTTCTGGTAGTGAATCTTCATGTCCACATGTTGTTTGTAGTTGTTACTCATGTTCAATGTTGCCTTATTATGTGCCAGTATATTATCTGAACAGTCTCAAGTCTAGTTGTATGGGCTGGAAATGTAAGGAAGCGTGAGAAGGAGGAGATGGGAGGACAGAGTCTGTACAAGTACAGGAAGATGCTTTATTTTTGTTAAAAATATATATTATGCTTACTTATATTCAAGCAGGAAGTATGTTTGTTATTTCTTTGTTTGTTGTGGTTGAATGCTTTTATTTAAACCATGGAAACGATGCAGGACTGGGGGTGGTGAAGTGTATCAGGCCCCAGCAATGCACCCTGTTTGGTGGTGTAGGGTAGGCTTACATCAGCAGTGCTGTACTGTATTATCTAGAGAGATGGATAGAGCTAACCTGGTCCCAGATCAGTTTGTGTTGTCCTGCAAACACATATAGTCATTGGCAAGGCAGCACAAACCGATCTGAGATCAGGTTAGTGGAGAGCTGGCTGAGGATAGACTCCGTCTGGGGCATCGTTGGACTGTCTCTTTAACCCAGTTATCTAGCCAACAGTTACACCCAGTAACCAGAGCGTCATTATACACAACAGAACGTTCAGCATGTGTGTGTGTAACCACTTTTAACCCACATCACACTCCTTTGATACGCTGGTGCCCAGTCCGCCCCACCAGCACACAAGCTGTTCTTAACGAGTACAAAGTCCATCTTGAACGAGAGAGTTTGTGAACAAATCAACATGAATGGTTCCCTAGTTAATCAAGCAGCAGTCTTCCATTGACACGTTAACAACGACGAAGACTGTTCCACTGTTGATGAGTGAAAGATTAAAAAAGAAGATACCACTGTTTATGGAGAGACTGACACCAAGTCTCTAACAACACCCTTTTTCCCGTACGGTGAAGTGCACTACTTTAGACCAGAGCCACTGGACCAAAAGTAGTGCGCTACATAGGGAATAGGTTGTCGTTTGGCATACACTGAATCAATAGAAAGACCTGGGCACTTTTCCAAAATGTCTCAGAGTAGGAGTGCTGTTCATCTTATACATTATGATCTAAACAGCTAAACTGATCCAAGATCAGCACTTTATGAAGTCCTGGGTGAGAGGCATGTTGAGAGAAAATAGATGACTGAAGAAGCAACAACACTGTATCTGCAGCTGCTTCGTGTTGTGGTAACAACATGTTCAGCTGCACTATACAGACTCCCAAGGTGATTCCATTGGTGCTGTATGTATAAAGGAAATCAGAAGAAGTTTCCCCACCATTTTGCAATGCATTCATTTATTCATTCATTGTCGATAGACCAGGGACCATTGCTTACAGTAACTAAAGAAACTACAACAACACAAGCTTATACCATTTTTTATTTGGGCCTCTATTGGATAAAAACAGCAATGATTATAATTTATATATTTATGTTTTCAATAATAAATACATTCTGCTTATCAAACTGTACACAGAATGTTGGGTCCTGTTTTTGGTGCGAGTTGGTACAGTCTGATATGTGCCACGTCTCTTTCTCAGTTGCTGTATAAATCAGTCCTTCCCTTGCTGAAGGAACTGTCCAGGTGAAAAGCCTACTCACTGGGCACAGACTTCAATTTAACATCTATTTCACATTGGTTCAATGTAACTTCATTGAAATGACATGAACACAATATTCAAGCAGTATGTCAACCAGTATGTGCTCAGTGGGGAATTATATATATATATTTTTTCATTTAACCTTTATTTAACTAGGCAACTCAGTTGAGAACAAATTATTATTTACAATGACGTCCTACTCCGGCCAAACCCGAATGACACTGGGGCAATTGTGCGCCTATGGGACTCTCAATCACGGCCGGTTGTGATACAGCCTGGATTCGAACCAGGGTGTCTGTAGCGATGCATCAAGCACTGAGATGCAGACCGGTGCGCCACTCGGGAGCCCCATGATGATGATGAGTTTCCACCATATTGTCTTCACCTTCCAAGTCAGTGCAGATGAAGAGGAGACGAGGACAGATCAGTGCAATGAAAGACAGGAGGAGAGGATGGAAGGTTAGACAACGGAGAAAGAGCTGTTGATGAGGCGACCCATCTGAATACTCATGTCCTGTAGTCCATCTGCATTCTCATGTCCTCTAGTTCATCTGCATCCTCATGTCCTCCAGTCTATCTGCATCCTCATGTCCTCTAGTTCATCTGAATCCTCATGTCCTCTAATCCATCTGCATCCTCATGTCCTCCAGTCCATCTGCATCCTCATGTCCTCTAGTTCATCTGAATCCTCATGTCCTCTAGTCCATCTGCATCCTCATGTCCTCTAGTCCACCTGCATCCTCGTGTCCTCTAGTCCATCTGCATCCTCATGTCCTATAGTCCATATGCATCCTCATGTCCTCTAGTCCAGCTGCATCCTCATGTCCTGTAGTCCAGCTGCATCCTCATGTCCTATAGTCCATCTGCATCCTCATGTCCTGTAGTCCATCTGCATCCTCATGTCCTGTTGTCCATCTGCATCATCAAATCAAATCAAATGTATTTATATAGCCCTTTGTACATCAGCTGATATCTCAAAGTGCTCTACAGAAACCCAGCCTAAAACCCCAAACAGCAAGCAATGCAGGTGTAGAAGCACGGTGGCTAGGAAAAACTCCCTAGAAAGGCCAAAATCATGTCCTCTAGTCCATCTGCATCCTCATGTCCTCCAGTCCATCTGCATCCTCATGTCCTCTAGTCCATCTGCATCCTCATGTCCTCTAGTCCATCTGCATCTTCCTGTCCTCTAGTCCATCTGCATCCTCATGTCCTCTAGTCCATCTGCATCCTTCTGTCCTGTAGTCCATCTAGTACCTGGAGGGTGTGGAGTGGACAGGCAGAAGGCATGTGGAGTGGACAGGCAGGAGGCGTGTGGAGTGGACAGGCAGAAGGCGTGTGGAGTGGATAGGCAGGAGTCATGTGGAGGAAATGTGAGCTTTCCTGGGGCCTGTGGAGCGAGCTGTGACTGGCCTCGCCTCCAAGATCCTCCAGAGCCAGGAGGATACTTTATTACTCTCTCCCTGAGATGCTCACCCTAATCCTGGGTTTAGAGGACATGAAAGGGTCGCCTACCCACCACTTCCCCCAGATACACACCCCCCGTTTATTAACCCTGAGAGGAGAGAGAAAGAAGAGAACATGAAAGAGCAGATCAGAGGAGGGACACCATCAAAGAAAGATCAACAGAGGGACATATCAAGGAAAGACAAGAACATGAGGATGTTATGTTTTTATAGTTTTTTATCTGACATGCTCTGGGTGTAGAGGAGAGTTCATTCAACAAGGGAGTGAGGGATGGACAGAGTGAGGGATGGAGGGAGTGGGGATGGAGGGATGGATGGAGTGAGGGATGGAGGGAGTGAGGGAGTGAGGGATGGATGGAAGGAGTGGGGATGGATGGAGTGGGGATGGAGGGAGTGAGGGATGGAGGGAGTGGGGATGGAGGGAGTGAGGGATGGAGGGAGTGAGGGATGGAAGGAGTGAGGGATGGAGGGAGTGAGGGATGGATGGAGTGTGGATGGAGGGAGTGAGGGATGGAGGGAGTGGGGATGGAGGGAGTGAGGGATGGAGGGAGTGAGGGATGGAGGGAGTGAGGGATGGAGGGAGTGGGGATGAAGGGAGTGAGGGATGGAGGGAGTGAGGGAGTTAGGGATGGATGGAGGGAGGGAGTGAGGAATGGAGGGATGGATGGAGTGAGGGATGGAGGGAGTGAGGGAGTGAGGGATGGAGTGAGGGAGTGAGGGATGGATGGAGTGAGGGAGTGAGGGATGGATGGAGGGAGTGAGGAATGGATGGAATGAGGGAGTGAGGGATGGATGGAGTGAGGGAGTGAGGGATGGATGGAGTGAGGGAGTGAGGGATGGATGGAGTGAGGGAGGGAGTGAGGGATGGATGGAGGGAGGGAGTGAGGGATGGATGGAGGGAGGGAGGGAGTGAGGGATGGAGGGATGGATGGAGTGAGGGAGTGAGGGATGGATGGAGGGAGGGAGTGAGGGATGGATGGAGTGAGGGAGTGAGGGATGGATGGAGGGAGGGAGTGAGGAATGGAGGGAAAGAGGGAAAAGGGAGGAGGGGAGGTGGAAGGAGAGGTATACTATATATACAAAAGTATGTGGACACCCCTTCAAATTAGTGGATTCGGCTATTTCAGCCACACCCGTTGCTGACATGTGTATAAAATTGAGCACACCGCCATGCAATCTCCATAGACAAAAATTGGCAGTAGAATGGCCTTAGCCACGAAGTGGTAGACCACACAAGCTCACAGAACGGGACCACCGAGTGCTGAAGCACATAGCGCATAAAAATCCTCTGTTCTGGTTGCAGCACTCACTACCGAGTTCCAAACTGCCTCTGGAAGCAATGTCAGCATAAGAACTGTTCGTCGGGAGCTTCAAGAAATGGGTTTCCATGGCCGAGTAGCTGCTCACAAGCCTAAGATCACCATGTGCAATGCCAAGCGTCAGCTGGAATGGTGTAAAGCTCGCCGCCATTGGACTCTGGAGCAGTGGAAACGCGTTCACACTTCACCATTTGGCAGTCCAATGGACGAATCTATGTTTGACAGATGCCAGGAGAACACTACCTGCCCCAATACATAGTGGCAACTGTAAAGTTTGGTGGAGGATAAATAATGGTCTGGGGCTGTTTTTCATGGTTTGGGCTTGGCCCCTTAGTTCCAGTGAAGGGAAATCTTAATGCTACAGCATACACTGACATTCTAGATGATTCTGTGTTTCCAACATTGTTGCAATAGTTTTGGAAAGCCCGTTCCTGTTCAGCATGACAATACCGCCGTGCACAAAGCGAGGTCGGTGTGGAAGAACTTGACTGGCCTACACAGAGCCCTGACCTCAACCCCAGTGAACGCGTTTGGGATTAATTGGAACGCTGACTGCGAGCCAGGCCTAATCGCCCAACATCCGAGCCCGACCTCACTAATGCTCTTGTGGCTGAATGGAAGCAAGTCCCCGCAGCAATGTTTCAACATCTAGTGGAAAGACTTCCCAGAAGACTGGAGGCTGTTATTGCAGCAAAAAGGGGGGACCAACTCCATGGAATGTTCGACGAACTGGTGTCCATATACTTTACGTGATGTGGTGTATCAATAGTTCAAGAAGCAGGGGAGAAAAGAGGAGAGAAATGTGCCAGAGGGAGAGAGAAAAAAGACACACACACACACACACACACACACACACACACACACACACACACACACACAATGGGAGATACAGGAGATAGGCCTAAAGTGGACTCAGGATGTTGGTGCATGGTGCAGTATCTGGAGGGATGGAACCAGACTGGAGAGAACCACTAAGTGGACATGGTTTCATAAACAATGCCAGAATGGGTCTGGGAGCTGACAAGGTGTGAAGAGGGGTGCTGATGGGTGTGTGTGTATGTGTGCGCTTGTCACTGTGTGTATATATGTGTGCGTGTTTGTGTGTCTCTGTGTGTTTGTGGTGATCAACAATACCAAGGAGGTCTCCCTCCCGGTGTGAACACGGACCGTTGGAATGTCTGCCTCTTGTGGAACGCAAGCTGTCATCTGACTGGCCGACAATGGATGGGTCAGGGTTCATGGGTCAGAGGTCAGGGGAGGGGGGAGGGGTTGAGACAAAGTGGAAGTTGTTGAATGCATTGTAAATAATTTGTTATCCCTTCTCTCTCTCTCTCTCTCTCTCTCTCTCTCTCTCCCCTCTAGCTCCCCCTTATCTCTTTCTCTCTCTCTCTCTCCCTCTCTATCACCCCCTTCTTTCTCTCTTTCTTTATCTCCCCCTTCTCTCTCTCTCTTTCTATCTCTCTCTCTCTCTCCCTCTCTATCTCCCCCCCCCTCTCTCTCTCTCTCTATCTCCCCCTTCTCTCTTTCTCTGAGTTCGGTAGAATGCAGCCTTGTCTCTCTTTCAAAGACCTACATTGATTGATGCACTGGGCATTGTTGTAAGATGTCCCTCTTGCTCATGGCCTGTATTCAAAAAGTACTGTATCTCAGAGTAGGAGTGCTGATCTAGGATCAGGTACCCTGCTGATAATGTAATCTTACTCATTATGATCTTTAAGGCAAACCTCACCATTCCTACTTTGAGGTTTTTGTGAATACAGGCCCTTGTATCACAGCTGACCAGTGTGGTCTTATACAGCGATATGATAATTGTTTGACTGATATCAAGGCCGTATTCATAAAATGTATCATAGTCGGAGTGCTGATCTAGGATCATATGGACATGGGGGACCTGGTTCTAGATCAGCACTCCTACTTGACTTGACTTGATACGACTTGATACAGAAGGTCCCTGATGGATGGAAATAAAGAGAGTCATGAGGTTTAGATGCTCACTGGTGGCAACGGTGGGATTTGACTGACAACCACAGTTAGCTCTCAGCCCGACCCCTCTAGTTGGCCTTGACAATTTCCTTCCCCAAATTACGGACCCTATAACTAACCTCCCTTTCCCTCCATCCCTTCATCCATCCATCCCCCGCTCTCTCTTTCTTTTTTAAGTTGTTCAAACCTGCGGCCTCTGGTTTTGAGGAAACACAGGCAGAGGTTCCTCTGTGAAGATGGCGGTGGCCAGTTTGTCAGGGCCACGGACATGAATGTGCGTCTTTGTCCTCCCACCCCCCTACTACCCTCCTGCCTCCCTCCCGGCCCCCTCATGCTGACATGCTCGGTCTCTTTCGGGGGGCCCACCGAAATGACCCTGCTAATTATGTATTTAAGGTATTTGGCTCCTGTGAAAACAGCTTTGGGTAGAGCAGTGTGTGTGTGTGTGTGTGTGTGTGTGTGTGTTTGTGTGTGTGTGTGTGTGTGTGTGTGTGTGTGTGTGTGTGTGTGTGTGTGTGTGTGTGTGTGTGTGTGTGTGTGTGTGTGTGTTGTCCCTGCCTCACGGCTATCATTACAGGTCAGCGTTTATGTATACAGTGGATTAGAGTGACCCTGCCTGATTGGGGACTGAGGGGTAGAGGGAGGTGAGAGAAGGATAGAGGGAGTAGAGCGGGGTAGAGGGGGGTAGAGGGAGGTGGGAGAGGGATAGAGGGAGTAGAGGGGGTAGAGGGGGGTAGAGGGAGGTGAGAGAAGGATAGAGGGAGTAGAGTGGGGTAGAGGGGGGTAGAGGGAGGTGGGAGAGGGATAGAGGGAGTAGAGGGGGTAGAGGGGGGTAGAGGGAGGTGAGAGAAGGATAGAGGGAGTAGAGTGGGGTAGAGGGGGGTAGAGGGAGGTGGGAGAGGGATAGAGGGAGTAGAGGGGGTAGAGGGGGGTAGAGGGAGGTGAGAGAAGGATAGAGGGAGTAGAGCGGGGTAGAAGGGGGTAGAGGGAGGTGGGAGAGGGAGGTGAGAGAAGGATAGAGGGAGTAGAGTGGGGTAGAGGGGGGTAGAGGGAGGTGGGAGAGGGATAGAGGGAGTAGAGGGGGTAGAGGGGGGTAGAGGGAGGTGAGAGAAGGATAGAGGGAGTAGAGGGGGTAGAGGGGGGTAGAGGGAGGTGAGAGAAGGATAGAGGGAGTAGAGTGGGGTAGAGGGGGGTAGAGGGAGGTGGGAGAGGGATAGAGGGAGTAGAGGGGGTAGAGGGGGGTAGAGGGAGGTGAGAGAAGGATAGAGGGAGTAGAGTGGGGTAGAGGGGGGTAGAGGGAGGTGGGAGAGGGATAGAGGGAGTAGAGGGGGTAGAGGGGGGTAGAGGGAGGTGAGAGAAGGATAGAGGGAGTAGAGCGGGGTAGAAGGGGGTAGAGGGAGGTGGGAGAGGGAGGAGAGCGGGTAGAGAAGGGTAGAGGGAGGTTAGAGGGGGATAGAGGGAGTAGAGGGGGTAGAGAGGGGTAGAGGGAGGTGAGAGAAGGAGGAGAGCGGGTAGAGAAGGGTAGAGGGAGGTTAGAGGTGGATAGAGGGAGTAGAGTGGGGTAGAGGGGGGTAGAGGGAGGTGAGAGAGGGAGGAGAGCGGGTAGAGAAGGGTAGAGGGAGGTTAGAGGTGGATAGAGGGAGTAGAGGGGGTAGAGAGGGGTAGAGGGAGGTGAGAGAAGGAGGAGAGCGGGTAGAGAAGGGTAGAGGGAGGTTAGAGGGGGATAGAGGGAGTAGAGGGGGTAGAGAGGGGTAGAGGGAGGTGAGAGAAGGAGGAGAGCGGGTAGAGAAGGGTAGAGGGAGGTGAGAGAAGGATAGAGGGAGTAGAGTGGGGTAGAGGGGGGTAGAGGGAGGTGAGAGAGGGAGGAGAGCGGGTAGAGAAGGGTAGAGGGAGGTTAGAGGTGGATAGAGGGAGTAGAGGGGGTAGAGAGGGGTAGAGGGAGGTGAGAGAAGGAGGAGAGCGGGTAGAGAAGGGTAGAGGGAGGTTAGAGGTGGATAGAGGGAGTAGAGGGGATTAGACAGGGGTAGAGGGAGGTAGAGAGGGGTGGAGGGAGGTTAGAGGGGGATAGAGGGAGTAGAGGGGGTAGAGGGAAGTAGAGAGGGGTAGAGAGGGGTAGAGGGAGATTAGAGGGAGATTAGAGGGGATAGAGTGAGTAGAGAGGGCAGAGGGCGAGTAGATGGGGTAGAGGGAGGTAGAGAGGGATAGAGGGGTAGAGGGAGGTTAGAGGGGGATAGAGGGGGTAGAGGAGGGTAGAGGGAGGTTAGAGGGAGTAGAGGGAGGTTAGAGGGAGGTAGAGAGGGGTAGAGAGGGGTAGAGGGGGGTAGAGAGGGGTAGAGGGGGATAGACGGAGAAGAGGGGGTAGAAGGAGGTTAGCGGGGGATAAAGAGAGTAGAGGGGGTAGAGGGCGAGTAGATGGGGGTAGAGGGAGATAGACGGAGAAGAGGGGGTAGAGGGAGGTTAGAGGGGGATACAGGGATAGAGGGAGTAGAGGGCAAGTAGAGGGGGTGGGGGGTAGAGGGAGGGTAGAGGGGGTAAAGGGAGGGTAGAGGGGAGTAGTGTTAGGGTAGTGGTGTACCCATGTGTGTGAGGGAGGCCATGGCTTTGGTTGCACATCTGCAGAGTTGTCCCTCTGAAACCCTAACTCCATAACATGGGTTTTTTCATATCCCATTTCACTGGCAACGGTTTATTAACAGCAGAGAGAGGTCCCCCCCCCACACACACGCACACACACACATTTTTGTGGGGACCAAAGAACTGATTCCCATCCAAAATCCAATTTTCCCTAACACCTAACCCTAAATCTAACCATAACCCTAATCTTAACCCCTAACCCTAACCTTAACCCCTAACCCTAATACTGTACCTAACCCTAACTACTAACTCGAACCCTAAACCTAACCATAAACCCAAAGTTTAATTCTAACCCTAACCCAAACCTGTCCCCTAAACCTAAAATAAAAAAAAATTCTCATGGGGCCTGGCAATATTTTCCTTGTTTTACTATCAATGTGAGGACTTCTGATACCCACAAAGATAGTTAAACAAGAACATACACACACACATACACATGAGAAGAATAGCAGGCCACACACACACACACACACACACACACACACACACACACACACACACACACACACACACACACACAGTACTGTACAATCACACAGTACTTCTAGGACACTTCAACCTGAGTTCTAAAGAGAATGTGGAAACTTTTAATGCTACTCTTTAATCATACTGATCATTCCTTCCACACTGCAGAACAGTCAGCTTACAACCCCAACCTCATGCAGCCCCCTGCCCACCCCCAGTTTAAACTAAACCTTCCACACTGCAGAACCAAGTCAGCTTCCAACCCCAACCTCATGCAGCCCCCTGCCCCACCCCCAGTTTAAACTAAACCCCTGTCAGTCAGTCAGTCTCCTGTCACCTGCCATGGTGTCTGGCCCATCCTGTCCTCACTTAGGCAGCTCCAGAGGAGGGCCTGATGAAACCGGATCTGTCCTGATTCCCCCGGGGGGCGATTGTAGCTGCTGATAAACGTGAGATGGGAACCAGCCTGTTCCTCTTCAATGGGACACGCTGACACAAGGGATGTTAGCCCCTTTCCTCACACTCCAGAACCCACACTCAGCACTACCTACCACCACTCACTGGGTGTGTGTTTGTGAGTGTTTGTGTGTGTGAGAGTGTTTGTGTGTGTGTGAGTGTTTGTGTGTGAGAGAGTGTTTGTGTGTGTGTGAGTGTTTGTGTGTGTGAGAGTGTTTGTGTGTGTGTGAGTGTTTGTGTGTGTGAGAGTGTTTGTGTGTTTGTGAGTGTTTGTGTGTGTGAGAGTGTTTGTGTGTGAGATATATATATATATATATATATATATATATATATATATATATATATATATATATATATATATATATATATATATATATATATATATATAGAGAGAGAGAGAGAGAGAGAGAGAGCGAGAGAGACATGGATTGGAACTGTCTCTTAAAGCAGTCATTTAAAGCAGTCATACTTTACCACTCTCACTCGTAGTACTACTGACTACTGACACACACTACTGTGTGTGTGTGTGTGTGTGTGTGTGTGTGTGTGTGTGTGTGTGTGTGTGTGTGTGTGTGTGCTTATATGTGTGTGTGAGTGTGTATTTGTGCGTGTGCGCTCGCTCGTGTGTGTGTGCTTATATGTGTGTGTGTGCCTGCATGAGCAGGTTTGTACGTGTGTGTATCCGAGAATGTTGAGGCAGACCGGAAATCCCCCTGAGTGATACGTAAATGGTTCCTTCTTTTCTCTCTCTTCTCTTTCTTCCCTTTCTCTCCATCTGAAGTCAGCACTTACTGCCTGACTGGGGTACATGGCAGGCCAAGCATGAAGATGGAAGACTTGGTCAAAGGGATGGAGGGAGGGAGGGAGGGAGGTAGGGAGGGAGGTTAAGAGGTAGAGAGGGAGAAAGAAAGGGAGTGAGGTAGGGAGGTAGGGAGGGAGGGAGGTTAAGAGGTAGAGAGGGAGAAAGAAAGGGAGAGAGGGAGGTAGAGAGGGAGGTTAAGAGGTAGAGAGGGAGAAAGAAAGGGAGTGAGGTAGGGAGGTAGGGAGGGAGGGAGGTTAAGAGGTAGAGAGGGAGAAAGAAAGGGAGGGAGGTAGAGAGGGAGGTTAAGAGGTAGAGAGGGAGAAAGAAAGGGAGGAGTGATGGAGGTAGGGAGGGAGGTTAAGAGGTAGAGAGGGAGAAATAAAGGGATGAGGGAGGGAGGTAGTGAGGGAGGTAGAGAGGTAGAGAGGGAGAAAGAAAGGGATGGAGGGAGGGAGGTAGGGAGGGAGGGAGGTTAAGAGGTAGAGAGGGAGAAAGAAAGGGAGGGAGGTAGGGAGGGAGGGAGGTTAAGAGGTAGAGAGGGAGAAAGAAAGGGAGGGAGGTAGGGAGGGAGGGAGGTAGGGAGGTAGGGAAGGAGGGAGGTTAAGAGGTAGAGAGGGAGAAAGAAAGGGAGGGAGGTTAAGAGGTAGGGAGGGAGGTTAAGAGGTAGGGAGGGAGGGAGGTTAAGAGGTAGAGAGGGAGAAAGAAAGGGAGGGAGGTAGAGAAGTAGGGAGGGAGGTTAAGAGGTAGAGAGGGAGAAATAAAGGGAGGGAGGTAGGGAGGTAGGGAGGGA